>NW_021444305.1:0-451 GCF_001605985.2 Dendrobium catenatum
AGGTTGACTTCCATAGTTCAAGTTTTCCTTCAACTCCCGCTCTAGTTTTATCAACAAGAAGAATATCATCAACAAACAGCATGCACCAAGGTACATCCTCTAGCAAATGTCTAGTGAGAACATCCATGACTAAAGCAAAAAGATATGAACTTAAGACTGATCCTTAATGTAACCCAACCGAAATAGGAAAAAATAACGAAACAAAATACCTTCCGTTCCGTCGGCGAAGAGCGACCAAGGGTCGGCGCGCGAGCAGGAAGGAGAGGAAAGGATGCTCGGCGAAGTCCGGTGACCGTCGAAGGCGAAGTCCGGTGACCGTCGGCGACGTCAGTCCACAGCGAGCGACGGATGGAGACGGGAGAAACATGCAGGTGAGAGAAGGGAAGGAAACGAATGAGCGGCCAGAGGGGCTCGGGGTCAAAAAATAGGGCTTTCACCGGCGGACGTTCCG
>NW_021444306.1:0-766 GCF_001605985.2 Dendrobium catenatum
TATACAATATTTGTATAAACTTATAAATAGTGTGTATGATACTTGTACATAGCATGTATAATACTTTTACAAAGTAAGTATAAACTTGCACATACTATGTAAAAATTATATATATAGCATTTCTAAACTCATACATAGTATGTGTAAACCTTATACATAGCATGTAAAAATTTAGTGTGTAAAAAATATTTATATAGGGTGTATAAATGTATAAATAATATATTTAATCCTTATACATAGCTTATATAAACTTGTACATAATGTGTATAAACTTGTTCATAGTTTATATAATACTTTAATATATCATGTATAAACTTGTAGATAGCCTGTATAATACTTGTACATAGAATGCATATAATGCTTGAATAAAATTTTATATAGTGTTTATAATATTTTATAAATAGTGTGTATAATGCTTTTTCATAAAATGTATAAACTTATATATAGTGTGTATAATGCTTTCATAAACTTATACATAACTTTTATAATACTTGTATAAACTTGTACATAGTGTGTATAATGCTTGAAGATAGCATTTACAAACTTGTACATAGTTTTTATAATGCTATTATATAGTTTTTACAAACATATACATAGTGTGCATAATGCTTGTATATAGCATGTATAAACTTATATATAGTATGCATAAACTTTTATATTGCGTGTATAAACTCGTACATAGTATCTATAATACTTATACATAGCATGTATAAACTTGTTCATAGTGTGTAAAATGCTTGTACATAATGTGTATAAACTTTTATAA
>NW_021444307.1:0-290 GCF_001605985.2 Dendrobium catenatum
GTGCTATGCTCTCCAATATTTCTGAGTTTGAGGGAGTGCTATAACACTAATTCTAGAGTGCTCCAATGATGGAATTGAAAAATTATTAATTAATTAAAAATATCAATTTCCTTTTTTAGAAAACCTTCACTAGCCTAAGCCCCTCGCCCATTTACATCCTTAGATAATGAGAGAATAGAGAGAAAGTAAGAGAAAAAGAGGAGTGATGAGGAGAGGGAGACAAAGAAAAAGGGGTTCATGCTAATATTTTCTATTACTTTTGTTGCTATAAGTTTTTTTGTCATGGTAGG
>NW_021444308.1:0-266 GCF_001605985.2 Dendrobium catenatum
CGATCTTAGGGCTTTGTCAGACCTACCGGTTCAGTAGCAGGAACACCGAGGATTATTCCTCCACGCCCTGAGGGATTTTCTGGTAGAGGTGGTGGTTCTAGTTCTGTACCACGGAGACCACCTATTGGTAGGCGGGGAGAGCCTAGCAGTTCTGTTGCTTCAGCTCCTGTCCCAGTTTAGCCATGAGTCTACAGTTTGAGTCAGCAGGAGGCTCGAGATGCTCCATATATTGTGACAGGTACGATTTACATTTCTGATCAGCCCTG
>NW_021444309.1:0-240 GCF_001605985.2 Dendrobium catenatum
ATAGCATGAAGAACCGGGTTGATGGTGGATTTTAACGATCACCATATATGACTGCCTTGGTAATACTTTGTTTCTTATGGTGATGATATGCAAACTTAGAGATGACCTTGAGTTTTGGACTTTGTAAACAACTGTAGTTACTACTATTTTAAGTATTTAAGTATAATTATATGTAGAACCAAAGCTTTTCTGTTACTCCTTACTATTCAAGCTTCCGACAGATTTTTTTCAAATGGTATT
>NW_021444310.1:0-234 GCF_001605985.2 Dendrobium catenatum
AGACTAAAGTTTATGCCAAGGATATGAATCATGTAATAAAGGATAGAATAAAGATTCTCATTTGAAATGATATGGATCAAAATTAAGCTGAAAATAATTCCAACTAGGAATTGATAGACATGGAAATTTTGATTTGAATGAGATTGACTTGAAATAGATTGATCTAGATTTGGATTTGAGAACTAAAAAAAAACAACACAGATCTAATAAACTTAAAATTTTAATTAAATCTTT
>NW_021444311.1:0-315 GCF_001605985.2 Dendrobium catenatum
TTGGGAAATGTTTTAAACTTTTAGTGATTTCAACGAATCCTACAATACACGAGTTAGAACTGTCGTCGCCTAACATAGCTACGATAGTTTTGCGTTGTGATGGCTTTTAACTGTTGCAAAATTTATATATATAAAATTATAAATATTAAAATGATGTCATTCTCATATTAAAATTTTCTGTATGTTTTTTTTTTCTTTTTTTCAGAATTTGTTTTAAATGATGTCATCTATTTTTCTATTTTGTTTACGTGTGGTGTGTTGAATTTTCTATGTAAAATTCTCTTTCACAGAAAATTTTCTAAGCAGCACAGCATA
>NW_021444312.1:0-2722 GCF_001605985.2 Dendrobium catenatum
ATGATAGCAAATATTCATGATTTTTTATGACTGCCTTACCTACTAACTTTTCAGGTCCATAAGATCAAGTGCAACTCAAGCCAGCTCAAGATATGGTAGATTAAGTCTGAGTTAGTTTGTAATTTTTCTTTTCTTGAGTCTATTATAAATGAAGTGGTGCCTAATGCTAAGTAACCCTGCACACACACACATGGGGGATAATTTCTGATAGTTTCATAGAGTTTACTATTTTTGGTAACATCATCCGGGATAATTCATAAATCATCCTGGATGATCTGTTCAAAAATAGAAGCCCTAATTAGGGCATCCTAGTTAAGGCAACCGTCATTAAACACAGCATCCTGGATGATATTGGTATCAGTCAGGATGATAAGCTCAAATCAGAAAGAAACAGCCACCAGATCTATTTAGGTATTCTTTATTTTTGGACATTGTCCAGGACATCGGCCTGGATGATGCAGCATAATTATACCTAAATTAATCTAGTAATTAAGAAAAGCAATTAAGGTTTAATTGCATGATGACATCATTTGGGATGATCACATGATCATCAGTGACAATCTCTTGGACGAATGACATCGACCAGCTTCTACTCAGGGCGATGGTTAGGGTAAATTTCGTTGGATTTGAACTAATCATCCAGGACGATCGTGAGATTGTCCTGGATGATCAACCTATTTTTTCATCGTCTAGACATCCTTTCAGAGCGATTGTCTGGATGATATTCAAGTAGCTCTCTCTCAAAAAATCCCCTTCTTGTTACATTCATCTCTTATTCATAATCTCAAAAGATAGAAGATTAATATTTAAAATAGGCTCCAAGAAACCCTAAATTTTTAATATAGCCATTATATTTTACATTATGGTCCAAGATTGTATAGTACAATCAGTTCAAAATAGCTTTCATCCTGGTAAGTAGGAGTACGTACAAGTAATTTTTTCTAAAAAACATCGTACAATATGATTGAATATCATCTAGTATGATGAGTTATTTTCCTTCTGTTTATACAAGATGAATGCCGGGATGATATAAACTCATATATATTCATCATGTGGTATGATTCACTTCGTACAGTATGATATGTTAAATGCTTTATATTATCTGGTATGACTTTCTCATTGTATAGTATGATTAGTTCAAGAATCGAGAGATTGTCCTGTATGATGTTGGGGATAAAACAAATAGCCTCAGTTAATTATATAGTATGAACCATATCATACAGTACGATAACCAATCGAAAATTAATCCTTAATTTACTGACTAATTACGAGGGTTAATTTAAGTATTCAAATATCATATAATACGATCAGCTTAAAATTTACTATTTAAGAGCTTACTTACATTTATCTGGTGGCTAGAGTTTTTAATTAGAAATACATCGTATAGGCTAATCATGATCGTACAGTACGATTAGTTCACATGTAGTCATTGAGTCACAGTAGTTCATACATTACGATTTAAACTAGTACAGTATGATATACATAGAGTTAAAAAAAATTTCACTTAAAAGTAACCCTCCCCCTGTGTGTGTGTGTGCATGATTGCTCATTTTACATACACTTTGTGGCCTGACTTAAGAAAAAAAAAAACAAAAATAAATAAAAATTATAGAGTTAAAAACTTCACATCTTACTATACCTAGTCTTGAGTCTTCTTATTATCTTGAGTAATATGTTATCTTCCTGAAATGTTAGTACTCACAAATAACAGAAACAAAATCAAAATATTCAATTAATAAAGAAATAATTTAAATCGACATTATTTATCATCATGAAAATCTCAGGCTAGGGGTCATAGAATGTAACATTAACTAAGTCGGATCAGATTCATGCAACCCGATTTGTGTGGATCGATTTGACTACTCTGGTGTGGCTAGCATACAAGCTTGAAATTGTGAGGGTTCAAAACCTATGGTCACCCATAATTTGATGTCGGGTGATATGGATTATAGTGGACAGTCTGATTATGCTGAAGTTGCAATCAGATAGTTCTAACTGAACCAGAACCAAGAGTTTAAAATTGAATTAAATCTTTAAAAGTCTATAAATCTTAAAATTCTCAACCAAATTCAATGAAATTTGAAACACATGTTTAGGGTAACATAATCTTTGAACACCTAAAGTTTGAAGGCTTAATGTGTTGTAAATTTTTTGTAGTTTCAAATAAAAAATTGAGAGAAAACTTGAGATATCATACAATCTTAAGGATGAATTTTGATGTTTTTGGGCTTGTTGGAAAGGTAGTTAAATCCTCTACAACTTCATTGAAGGGTCTAGGAGCTATTGATGGTTGGATTGGAATCTACTACAATAAATGCATTTTCTCTCTCTTTCTCTCTCACTCTCTCTTCTCAAATTATGGTCTTAAACTTTGCAACAGGTGCGGGAATGTATGAGGGGGTTTCTCTTATAGATATAGAGGTTAGGTTATCCATGGGATGGGTTGAATTCTACTAGAATTAGAAAATTTGGATGATAGGGGATAAGGCTAAATGATATATTTTTCCAAGGAAATAGAATATTAATAGGTTCAAATTTCAAAACTTTGAATTTTATTCTAATTATTGTAGAAAAAACTCAAGAGAGACATCATATAATCTCGAAAGGTCAAAATGATGTTTAATCAAATGTTTGACTATAATAATCAAGATAGAACATCAATAATTTTATAATCAAAATCACGATAATAGAATGATATGTTTTTCCAAGGAAAGAGAATATC
>NW_021444313.1:0-325 GCF_001605985.2 Dendrobium catenatum
TCAATATCAATCTCCAACCAACGTTCAACCAGGTTCCACTTGTATTCAGTATTCAGTATCAATAGTCAATTCAATAAACCAATTCAACAATCAATCGATAATCAAAATAATAATCAATATTAAAGCAATCTAGAGTAATCATATCAATGGTCATGCACATATCAATTCAATCTATTAATTCCGGGAAAATCAGTAATCGTACGAAAATCGGGCAGAGTAACGGCAGTCGGTAAAATGTACACAAAAATCCTGCAAAAAGGCACAATTTCCAAATTCTTCCAAATTACAGTAGAATATCTATAACATCAATACAAGACTATTATCC
>NW_021444314.1:0-1919 GCF_001605985.2 Dendrobium catenatum
AATTTAAGATAATAACCATGAGACATGCTCACAGGAATTTTTTTTATATTAGCCAAGGTTTATATTTTATCATGAAACTGAGAGAAGTTACATTGATCACAACCCAAATAATATTTTGATTTCAAACATTAACATAGTGATCATTGTTTTGAAATATAAACGAACCAATAAAATTAAAGAAATTTTGGTGGATTGGGACTAATTTCCATCCTATTGAAAATCTATAATAGAAATCAATTCCAACAGACAATAAGAAACCAAAAAGATCAAATTATTTGTCATGATTTTCACAAAACAAGATTGCATGTAGATTCACAGTATTATTAATTGGTTAAGGGGAAGGGAAGTAACTTAGATGCCTCTTCATAAGAGTAGAGAAGAATTGGAATAATGGAAATCAAATAGGCGATGGGAAGGCAATACTAAAAAAAATATACCCTGGCTCACAAAGAAGAAATACAAGCAGGAGCATTGAGTAAGAAAGTAGTGTCAAAGTTGATGTCTAAAATTGAAGCATCCTGATAAATATTTTTTCGAGGCATTCTAATCAATATGTTTATAGTATTAATGTTGTAGAAGAGATATTTTTCAAGCGTGAGAATAGTATGTTTTCAATCAAAATGTTGACTGTATGTGTGAGTAAATAAAGATCAATTAATGTTCCATCTAGGAACCCATGAATGATTATGTACCTTGGAAGCTATTGAATTTTCTTGGACTCATGAATCTCTATATCATAGCGTTAGAGAGGTAACCTTGTCTATGTATGTATTTATCTCATTTATTGTTGCAGTGATTGAACCATGTTGCATCTATAGAAGGGACAAAGTAGTGTTGGTGGACAAATTGTTGTAGCATTTGACTTGTTATCACAACATAAGTCTAAAGAACAATAAGCTAGCTAGCACACATTCGATGCTCACTATCTTGCACTTCAATTGTTAAGGATTTTTTGAATTAGATGAATCAAAGCTCAAAATTGCTTCTTATAATGGTATTTGAACTAAGAAATTTATGAGCTTATGTTTAATCATATGAGCTTTTAAATAGATGCAACAGTTGCTTAGATGCTTGTCAAAATAAAGAAAAATATTCCTTATTATTTGCCTTGAATAGAATCATTTGAGAAATAAACTAATCATTAAACACCAAAACATGATGATTATGTGCAAATATAAATAAAGAAAAATTAGGGAATTTCTCTTAGTTTTTACTAGAGTTATTGATGATCATGATTTAGCTCAGATGGATGCTTTAGAATTACTAACTTTTTGTACAATTATATCGTATGAGCGAACTCATATTTGATATCAACTGAATTATGCTACAAAATAGATTTAATAATTTGATTATAGATATATTGTGTCAGAATAAACTCATTTTGTGGTTCTTATTTAAACAAGTATTTTTTCTAATTAGAAAATCTCACTAGCATGCTTAAATTTTTTTAGCCTTTTATAACTTTGGCAATAGATAAATTTAATTTTTGTTTCTTGCATAAAAATATTAGTGGCCTTGATTTGATCATCTAAAATGATAACATGAATTATATTAGTCAATACTCAATGTTTTAATGGGTTTTCATTTATTTTTATTTTTGTCAAAAAAATTATTTTGTAGTTTTTATTCTACATATTAAGACTTTTCGTTGTTGACGAGGATTCAAATTTTGATTCGACACTAAATGCTCGGCGAATCAAAATATAATTATACTTTTACTGTTTGTAAAGCAGGAAAGGGTTTGCAAATGTTGTTTTCTACAGGAGCTCTATTGCAATATGGAATATATTTATGGCGAGCGTGTCATCTACTACAAGCTTCCTGATCAAAACATCGACAAACTTATCTCCATCTCAATTTTTAAAGATTTGAAAAATATGTTGGATGAGTATGACTGCCTCTTAGAGGCCTCTAGATTT
>NW_021444315.1:0-253 GCF_001605985.2 Dendrobium catenatum
AGAATCACATCATAAGAAGAAATCGGCAACAAAATCAAACTTGATTTCCACTTCTTGCCAGCAATATCGATCTCACAAAAACAAAACTTGCGGGCAATCAAATTACTTCCAGCCGGTAAAATCAAGGAAAGAGAAATCGGAAGTAAAATGGAATCCAAACGTAAAGCCTAAAAACACCACTCGGACAGAAAAGAGTGACTCGCTCCAGAGTAAAAAAAAATATGACAGGGCTGATCAGAAATGTAAACTGTAC
>NW_021444316.1:0-245 GCF_001605985.2 Dendrobium catenatum
TATACACTTCTCTCTTAGCACTCACATTTATAAATCAACTTTTAAAATATACACCTTTCACTTTTCCGAAGATCACACAATCATATTTTAAAACATACACATGATTACATGACTCACTTTACCTTTCCATAACACAAACAAATCTTAGCTCTATACATTTCATTACAAACTCTAACATGCCAAGTAGTAATATTATGATTTAGTTATATATATAATTTTTCAAACAATTTCTCAAATCCTTGACC
>NW_021444317.1:0-233 GCF_001605985.2 Dendrobium catenatum
ACTCGCCTTGTTGGAGGAGGGCATAAAAGTGTTGTAATCTAATGAGATTATTTAGTGGAATCATAGCCATTGTTTGGCTAGGTGTAGATGCAGACCAATTGTGCGGTCTAGCCAAAGTACATAAAAATATTAAGCCTCTTATCTTTCTATAATTTCCTCTCATTTTTATTATTTGTTGTGGTTTCTACTTATCATTTTAATCAAAATTTGTTTTGTATACAATTTAACGTTAA
>NW_021444318.1:0-286 GCF_001605985.2 Dendrobium catenatum
TTAGTTTCTCTCTGTAGAGAGAGGGGCGGAGGTTGACTAGTAAAGAGTTGAAAGATGAGCTTTGAGAATAAGGAG
The DNA here is from genome assembly GCF_001605985.2 of Dendrobium catenatum. Taxonomy (NCBI): domain Eukaryota; kingdom Viridiplantae; phylum Streptophyta; class Magnoliopsida; order Asparagales; family Orchidaceae; genus Dendrobium; species Dendrobium catenatum. The sequence goes on from NW_021444318.1 coordinate 76, forward strand.
AAGAAGCGCAGAGCGGTTAGGGGTCTTTATAGAGTTAGCCTCAAGAGAACGCAAAATGGAATAAAATCAAAGGTAAAAATAAAAAATAAAAAATAAAACATTTAAATATTTAGTTGCTGCAAGTTGAATAATATTCGCTGAAAAATCTCAAACAAAAAAAACTAAAAAAGACAATGATCAATAAAATAACCATTTTAAAAAGTGGAGAATT
>NW_021444319.1:0-448 GCF_001605985.2 Dendrobium catenatum
TTGAAAAGAATAATCATGAATACAAATTACATGCAGATTTAAAACGACGATTTAAAACTTTTGAGGTTGGTGACTTTGTGATGGTACGGATTCGTCCGGAACGGTTCCCTCCAGGAATAGTTAAGAAATTGCATGCAAAGAGTGCTGGATCTTTCAAAATACTTAGGAAAATTAACGACAATGACTATGTAGTAGATCTGCTTGTAGATTTCAATATAAATCCCTCTTTTAACATAGAAGACTTAGTGACATATGAAGGTCCTGAGTTTAACCAACCAAATCCACTATCAAAGCAACCTTGTGTGAACCCACCTTGTGAGATCCCGAACCTACTTCCTTGTGAGATCCCAAACCTACCTCCACTATCAGATATACCCAAATTTCCCATGGCAGAGCAAGTGGAGGTAGTCTTAAGTGATGAGATCATATCCACAAGAGGAGGACGAAG
>NW_021444320.1:0-262 GCF_001605985.2 Dendrobium catenatum
ATCGACTCGAACCTATCGATCAATTTGAATCAAAATTAAATCAATCTAATTTTAATTCAATTCCAAATGAACTCAAATAAAGCCCGCTTTATGATTGACTCAATTTAATATAATCTAAATTGATTTGATCTAAATCTTGAAAGTTCGTTCGGGATGTTAAGCCCTATAAACTTAGTCCCAAGCTAACCAAGAGGGGGGTGAATTGGTATTTTAAAAATTCTTGAGTCAAAGAAATAAATTCACAAACCAAATCACACCACCA
>NW_021444321.1:0-259 GCF_001605985.2 Dendrobium catenatum
GAAAGCCTCTTTTAATAGTAGTGAAAAGTCCAGACAAAATTATCTAAATAATTTATATTTGGTAAGTAATTTATATTTTAAATCATGATTCTTAAATTTTATCTAATTCTTAGTATTCAAAAAACTAAAACATTTAATATAAACAAAAGCTAATAAATAATTGAAATTAATTTTAAAATTAAAATCATAATATGATATAATAAGAAAAAAAAAATTATCCCAACATCTCGATCAAAAATTTAGGCAGGATAGGATTTAA
>NW_021444322.1:0-395 GCF_001605985.2 Dendrobium catenatum
TGTTGGCAATGTTCCCATTTCTTTTGAAAGTCCGGATCCTGAGCATATAACTCTTGAATGACTTAAAACCTTCCTGTTTCAATTGGATAGTGTTGAGTAAGTTTAGGCAACAGCTAAGCACATGTACCATTTGGAGGGATGTGCAGGATTTGTATCATAGTGTATAATGGAAAGAGGATAAGTACTCTACCCATTTAAAAAAATTTTTGCACTTGAGTGCTTTTCATGTTCTAAAAATAGAATGAATTTGTGTGCCAACAAGTGACTCCAAAGTTGCGAAGGCCTAGATAATAGCACAAAACTCTTTGTCATCAGTAGAATACCTTTGGTGGAATTCATTTAGTTTCTTGTTGAAGTAAGCCACCAGATGACCACCCTAATTTAGCACCTCCCCA
>NW_021444323.1:0-241 GCF_001605985.2 Dendrobium catenatum
TAGTTTTCTTGTGCTTTTATTTCATATAAATTAGCTTGTTGCATGGGCTAATAACTATGAGGATACTTGAAGAGGGTCCAAATCTAATAAATTCATATTTAAATAAGGGCCACATTTATTATTATTAATTAATTAATAAAAAAAATTGTGATCTCTCTCGGCCTTTTTTGGATAAATTTTAAATTTTAACTCGGCATAATAAATATTTAAATTTAAGATATTTTATTTAGGTAAAAGACTT
>NW_021444324.1:0-296 GCF_001605985.2 Dendrobium catenatum
TGACCGAAAAATCTTACGGGAAAAATAACATCATGCCGAACAACCTCCCAAGGACTGAACTTCTCAAGCCAATCTTCAGCTACCTCTTCTTGACCCTCTTTGGAAATCTTCTGCTTAAAAAGGTCATATCTATATCTCAAACCATATCCCCAAGCAGGTAAGTTCAGAGTTGCCATTGAATCTAGAAAGCAAGATGCGAGTCTGCCCAAGCCTCCATTTCCTAGCGCAGCATCTTTCTCCTTTTCTGCAATTTCTTCAATTTCATGCCCCAGTTTTTTTAAAGCATCGGCATATGC
>NW_021444325.1:0-364 GCF_001605985.2 Dendrobium catenatum
TCGCTCCAACATTAAAGTAGTCCCTTATTGATGGATTTGCATCATCAAATTTCATTCCAATAGATATATTGATTGGTACGAAGCTTGACTTGTTGTCAAATCATTTATTTATATTTATGAGATTGATTGTTTTGACATTCAAGTTGGATGGTTAAAGTGGAGGAATGCATCGAGCTTCTTTTGCGATAGAAAAGTCTCCCTCAAATTTAAGGGAAAATTCTATAAGATCGTGGTGAGACCTGCAATGCTTTAAGGTGCCGAATGTTGGTCATTAAAAGAGAAGCATAATACTAAGTTAAGTGTTGCAGGGATGAGGATGATTAGGCAGATGAGTGGCTTTACCCTTAAAGTTATGATACAAAAT
>NW_021444326.1:0-281 GCF_001605985.2 Dendrobium catenatum
TAATTTCCATAATTAGTTAAATCCGAAAATTAATTAATTATTTATTAAATATTGTTTAGGAATAATGTTAGAATAGAGTTTTGAGCAAAAATTTAAGATTTAGGGATTTCTAAAATTTAGATTTTAAATTAAATCCAAAAATGCATATTAATTTAATTAAATATTCATTTAGTTTTGTATGAAATGATTAAGGGAAAATAAAGATTTAGACTTAAGAATATGATAATTAGTTTTATGACACGTATCTTTTGTAAATCTTTCTTAGGTAGTGATTATTGAAG
>NW_021444327.1:0-285 GCF_001605985.2 Dendrobium catenatum
GAAGTCCGAGGTAGGGCAGAAATCTGGCGACAAGTGGAAGTTGGCGTCTAGTAGAAATCCAGCAATAGGTGGACGTTTGGCGTTGGGTAAAATTTTGATGAAAGTTTGATGAAATTCCGGCGATGGGTAGAAGTCTGATGAAAGTTTGACGACAGATGAAAGTCCATCATCGGGTAGAAATCCAATTACGGTCAACGGTCGGGTGAAATTCTAGCAGTAATCGGTGATTAGGAAGTGGTCCGATTATAGTCGGGCTAAAGTTTGGTATCAATTGGCAGAAGGGTG
>NW_021444328.1:0-311 GCF_001605985.2 Dendrobium catenatum
TGAGAATGTGCTGCTAGTTGAAGGCTTAAAGCATAATCTTTTGAGTATAAGCCAGTTATATGATAAAGGATACAACGCTAAAATTTTTTCCTACTAGCTATATTTTAAGCCTAAATTGTATTGATGTTTTGCATTGTTTAAGGGTAAATAATGTTTATATGCTATATTTAAATTGTATCAAAACTCCTACTGCTTTTTATTTAAAAACTTTTTCTGATGAGTCATATCTTTGGCATAAGAGACTATGTCACTCTAGCATGAAAAAACTTAGAAAAATTATCCAAAAACCTTAGTGAAAGGTATACCAAAAC
>NW_021444329.1:0-27179 GCF_001605985.2 Dendrobium catenatum
AGCCAGATGACTTCTCTCGGGAGATGACTTGGCTTCTATATGCTATAATAAATCTAGAGTAATTCTAACCCGCATCAGGAGCTCTCAACCTCTGAGGAATTTTCTTTCGCATCAAGAATTGCTACTGCCAACTATACTTTAATAATATTTACAATTCCCAGACCGACCAACCCCTCCAACAACCTCATCCCTTAACGGATCTTCATCTTGCCTCACCGTATGATCCTCTCATTCTCCGTGTCTCCAATGAAGAGGTAAAGGACATTGTTCTTTGCTGGCCATAATTCTTTCTTCTCCTGCGAGCCGGACACTACCTGAAGTCTACAAGTCTTCTTGGGATTTATTGGTTTTATGTTTGCAATCCGTCAACACTACTTCTCCATTGTTCACCTTCCGAAAAGTGCCAAGCCACTGCTATAGCTTAATCCCCAAGCCATTCTCATGCCTCCAACATTCGGATTAACACCCCCATCTGCCCTTTGCAACTTTTTTACAGATGCAAGCATGCAAGGGTTTATCCCTTATGTATTCATAAAAGCCCAAGTTGTTTCATTCATAAGAGATTAGAGTCTATAATTATTATGTTTAGCTTATGAAAATCCTGTAGAGTTTAATGTGAACCGGGCAATTAATTATTTCTGTGCCAAATTAGCATAGGAAGCTTTGACACGTCTCTCACGATTTTCTTATTCAGTATACTTTAGTGTGATAGTTTCCTGATAAATTTATTTTGGATCAAAAGGCGGCATTATTTGGACTTCCATTCTCATTTATCAATGTGCTCTTGAGGGTCTTTAACTCTTTATCTGGCTTCATTAAGGATGCCACTTTCTCCTTTACTCTCACTATTTATGGACGCCTCTCTTGTGCTTTTGATGATGGCAAATTTAAGCACTCATGCATTCCACAGATTTCAAATTTCACTCTACTTTATTGCAAATGAAGTGTGGTTGTTTGAGAGGCAAATGAAAATGCCTATAAATCTCAAAACCACACTTGATAATTTTGCTGCTTCTTCAGCGCTTGAGCATTCAATTGAGCTAAATGTTCTATTACCTTTTCTCAGAAATACTTGCATGCTAATGTTTTCCAACCTCCTTGGCTTCTCCATGTCTGATCACACCTATCCAAATATTGGGCCTCCTATCTTTACCAAAAATCTTTCTGCTGCCCTCACTTTCCAACACTACTGAGTAAATGTTACTACTCTACTGCTTGCTGAAAGTAAAATTTTTATCTTTACAGATTATGATCCAATATTTGAAGTTACCATTGCCAATACCATTGCCTAACTCGATTAAGCGCAATTCTAGTAAGCACTTAGTTTTAATCTATATAAACCTTGCTCTAAGTTCTCATTCCACGTTCTACTTCATGAAAAAAGCTGCCACCTAATTCTAGAAGAAACTATGTCTCCCATTTGCTGTCGTGCCTTGGTATTCCTGACATCCAATCGCATTCTATTTGGATTTGATGCAACCGTCATTGGCGGCTTCCATCTCAATTCTCTATGTGACTGGTTAATATTAAAATGTTCTCCTTGGAAAACCATCTTCTTCAAAGCTCTTAATTCTGAATTTATTGTGTCCATAAGCTGATCGTTATAAACATAACATTAAATTCCATGGTCGATTGCTTTAACTGCAAAAGGATAGTTTTGGATCCATGGGTTAGAGTTTGGCGTTCTCTGAGTTGGCAACCACGAATATCAGTTTTATTTGTGCAGAACTTTATCACTCTATAATTGGTCCTTCCAAATTCTTTTTTCTCCCACGGAATTCAAAGCACATATAATATATTCTGATTCAGGGATAACAGCCGCGGGTGTACTGAATGGGTAGGTAAGGAAAGCCTATTTAAAACGTTCAAAGATTATTTTTCTCTGAATTCCTCCGCTGTAATTGGAGCAAGTTTGTTTGGCCATAAGCCTTATGCGCCTTAGATATTCTCCTTTGGCGTGGTTTGGCCTGTTTGACGTTCAAGAAACTGTGGATTTTGAGCAAGGAAAATATTGAGATCAATTTTTGTTATTTTTGTTATTTGTTGCCGTTATCATATGTGTTAGGGAAAAAAATGAACAGACGTTTGTGGATTCAAATCTCTCCTCACCCCCCACTATCTATCGTAAAGATTTCAAATCGATCACAACTAAGACGAGAATTCGGAGAAATATTGATAAGTATGAAAAAACAAGTCATCGTACATGCTTCTCGTTGCACCATCCTAATTTTAGCTGTTCTTAAGTTTCTCTTTCACTACAATTCTGTCTCTCACCCTGGATGGCCTGAGGCATTCATCTGTTCCTGGTTTTGGCAATTGATTTGGCACTGTCTGCAACCTGCTGCGTTCCGGCAACGGCTTGACCGCTTGCTTCCTTGTGGCATTGACACTATTTGCCTTGATTCTGATGCTCGTTCCCTGTCGGTTTCGTTAACCTGAGCCCCTTTTGGTTTACCTTATTGAAGCTATTCACCCTTTTGTATTGTTTTTTTGATTTTTATTGTATTTTCTTTCATAGCAGTTTTTTATTACCTTAATCTCTACTTTTTTTAAATATAACAGTCTAAGCCCACAAATTTTCCAAAAAAGAAAAAAAAAAAAGAAATCTGTTTCTATTGGAAGAGTAGAACACCATTTCATGATCAGATCTTCTATAATAATTTCTTAAACACGTGCAAGCTAGCAAGTCCTCCTTTGCCACTTTTGTTTCAACAAATATTGTTTTTATATATAGCACATAGTTCTTTCCTACAGAATTAATTTAATAAATAGACGCTCAAATGTATGATCGAGACAATTTGATGCTGATTTAAAAACTTGTGAAAAAAATTTTATTCAATGAATATTTAAAAATCTGTTTCTCATTGCAAAAATTATGCAAGTTCTAACATTATTATCCCCTTTTATTATTTTATTTATTTGTATACTTTTTTTCATAAGCTATTTCTTTACGGAACCCTAATATTTCTTAATAAATTGGCCTCACGAAAATTGTATTTATTTAAAAGTAATTTTCTTCCTTATCTTTTTACTACTTTTTTTTTCTTTTTAATTACTATATTGTTTTAATTTGTGATTCCACTTATCCAATCTTTATGTTAAATTTTTTTAGTTTGACAGGACGCTCGAATCCATCTATGTTAAAAATTACGACCACTCAACATGAAATTAGGACGTTACGTTGACTTTTCTAACATATTTTCATTTGATAGCTTCACAATGGTTAAAGGTTCCTAGTTTAACAGCACCTTTCTACTGAATCAATCAAAAGTCATCTTCTCCTCTCACTTCAATTACTGCACCTAGCCCCTGACGCGCTTACTTTTGCAGTTCTTACCAAAGCAAACTGGATATTTGGGCAATAAAAATCTCATGCCTGTGTAGTCTTTTTCAAAACAATCTTTTATGCCCAACATTTTAAACACCTGCTATTGCCTTATTACCCAAAGCACACTCACCAACTTCGGTGTGTAATGACTATAGGCATATTTCTTTATGCAACTCATTCTACAACATTAGCAAAGCTGCTGGCTATTAGAAGTCGAAAAAAAAATGTTATGCCTTTTATTGTCAACCCGCCAGCCGGGTTCATTACCAATAAATATCTCTTGACAATGTATATTCTAGCACGGAGCCCTTGTCACTTTTTAACAGAGAACACGAAAAAGACTCTTATTTCCTGTCCAAATTCGACATACATAAGCTTTATACAGTCTAAGGATTTCTCATGCCCGTCTTAAGCAAAGGGATTTCCCTCGTTTTCATCCGGAATTCATGCCTGTATTTCTGAGGTGCAATCTTTCCGTTGCTATTAATGGCTCTTTGAAAGGTTACTTCAACTCTCTTCTGACTGAACAAGTGTCCTTTGTCTCCTTATTTCTGTTCTCTATTTTAGGTGAGGCTATCTGCTTTGTCTTTGAGGGGATGCATGCTTTCTCACTCTTTCAGCGAATCTCAATGGGAACTCATCATCTCCCATCCACTTTATTGCTGATGATTTACTTGTTTTCAATCCAAAAAAGCTAACCTTGATTTTGAACGCCGCAAACTCTTAAATCTATTTTGAGCTTTCCAGACCCATTCTTGGTCTTAAAGGTAATCCCCCAAAAGCTCTATCTTTTTTCTAAGAATTGAGGTTGGCTGATGTATTTGCACCTGCTCAATATTCAAAGAGCTTCTTCTCCCATAAGTATCTGGGAATCCCCTCTTCACTAAGAAGCTTTACTCAGCGCTCATTTTTCAACCTTCCTTATCTGAAAATCACTATAAGCTCAGATGGATGCAAGGCCAAGTCTCTTCCTTGGGGAGATTCAATTCTGAAATTCACTATATACGAATATGTGCTATTGGTTTAAGCAGGCTCTTCCTCTCCCCTAAGCTTGTTTAAAGGATTAACAAGCTTTTGCTCCAATTTTCTATATTCAATGATATTGCGTTTAAAGAACTACATCTTATTGCATGAAAGTACATGGCATTCCCAAAATCAAGGGGGTCTTGGGATTCATCTCTGGATTAACCCTATCCTTTGGCTTTCCTGCACTATTATAGGAGTTTTAAATGGCTCTTAATCCTCTTATTTCATTGGTTGGAAAACCGTTATAAATCCTTTGGGCAACCTTTAACCTAACCGTACTCTTCCTACTGGAAACAAACCTCTCAAACGGTGCTCAAACACTCAAAACTTTTTTTCAAACGTTGAGCGGTCCATTTCGAACTGTCATTTTTCATTCTTTTCCTATTGGACCCTTTTGGTTTTTCTGGTCAATCCTTGCCAATACGATTCTTATCCGTACATACCACGTACTGATTCATGTGCTTGCTGGAAGTAGCTTTAACAGTATGATGGTTCTGATTATAAATTTTGCAAATGGGAGATTTTGGTTCCTCTGTTTCTGTTAACCTGGCCTATCCTACTGCAAAATAATTAACTCTGTGCCTCTTTGGAATACCAACTACATGAGAACAGTCTGTTGGCAATAACGCTGAGAAGTTTCAAAAATATTCTTATAAAAGTATTATTCAAGTCTTATCCCTTCTTGTTAACAAATGGCAACAAAATTTATTTTGAAATACATAAGAGATTTGCTATTAAAAAATTCTCACTTATGGGTCCTCTCTGCTGTTAAAAATGGCTGAAAACCGCCAGATCTGTTTACTTAAAAGGAAATTAGACGTGAACTCTAGTTGTACTTTATGTCAGGAGGCCTGAAATCCCATTCTCCATCTTTTCTTTGAATGTGGTTATCTCCTTCCAATGAATAAAAACTCTCTGATTCCTCAAAGACTCAATACCTCTATATTAAGACCGAATTCGTGTACCTCAAGCTTTGAATTTAGTGGCAAATATTGCCATAGCATTCAACAGTAAGGCAAATGAAAGTCACTGTCTTTCGCAATCTGAATTTTGAACTCTGTCCTGTATATTTTATTTTCCTGCGCCCGTTAATGATAGAATTGGAACACATTTTGTAGTGCCCACTCCACCCACTCCTATCCGGCAAGAAAATAGAGGAGCATTGTCCTCGGCGCGTAAAATTGCTGTTGAATATAAAAATGCTCAATGAATATCATTTTACCAATGCAATGGTGATTCCCAATTGTATTCTAGCTCGACTTCCCTCCAAGAGGAAGGTTTCTGAAGAACCCCCTCATTGTTTTCTATTCTGGGCACCTCTGTTGTTGCGCTAGCGGTTATCTCTTCTGCTGTCTGTTCCTCCGTTTTATCGGCCGCCGAACTCTTGCAACGTGGCATATTCTCAGATTTATTTGTTCGGACATTTTGTGCAGGTATCGTATGATGAACTGCTGCCAGGCCTCCGCTCCTGAGGCCAAATCTGGCAACCAGAGCCTCCTTTATGATCCTAATGAAAATCCCGTGACTGCCCCAATTTTCGGCTTTGTGTCACCGCAAATTAGCTGAGTCCTTTTTTTTATACCATCAATTTTCCGTGGTTCCTCCTATACTTGTAATTGGCAGGGGCCACTCCTGTATAAAGGTTTTTACTTTCTTGAATTTCATTTTTTCCGGTTCCCTTCTGTTTTTATGATAAGTTAGAAACCTTTATCTGTAATTTCATGTTTTAACTGAATGGGCTCCCTAATGGCCCCAAAAATTTCCCAAAACAAAAAAAAACCAAAAAGAAAAAAAAGGTTTTCCATGAAACATTGATAAAATTATATAGGGATGAATGAAACAAATGCTTTTCGCATAAATTAGAATGGAGCAAGGTAGGAAGCCATTCCCCACTAAATCTTTCAAAAGTATAAAGAATGAAATAGTAATAAAATCACCTACCATCTTAGCCATTTCTGCAGACTCTTTTAAAACTACTCCTATTTTAGTTTATGTTCCACACACTCTGCTTTCTCACATTTCTAAAACAAATTCTAAAGGAAAAGTGGAAATCCTTATTTATAATTTGAATAACACCTATATGAGCCATAAGTTAACCAACTATAATGAGGTGGTTGACCCAAGCCAACATTGATAAGACCAAATACAAAATATTGAGGTTGGAATGAAATGTCTAGTGGAGTTTTGGCATTTGTTCGTTTGGAAAGTTTATATGTTTGGCTTTTTGACTCATTATACGTGATTTTAGAATATGCCCAAGTCAGGAGAAAGGCAAGAAACGAGATGAGGTTGATGAAAGATCTCATCAATCTTTCTTTAGTTATGTTAAATGTTTTTTTTTTATTTTTTCATTCTTTCCTTGTAGTCAGAAGAATATGTAAGTGATAGACTTATAATTGTACTGATTGCTCTTACTATATATATTTTAATTTTGAGAGAATGGAATGTAATAACGTATTTTGGATATGTATGATTTTAATTGCTTTCATTGTGATATGTTGAGTATATTATGATTTATAAGAAAGCTCTGTTAATTAATAAAAAGATAAAAAGATATTAATTCTTCCAAATTTATTTATGGGAACCACACCAACGAGAATCAATCAGACTATAGAAATACAAGAGAACAAAATGTTACAATGCCCAACTCGAAAGCCATGCTCCCAATAGCTCATTTTATACTCTAGAATAAGAGGATAATGCTCTAAGTGCTAGAAGACAGTGCTGCAGAGCTCTCGGGGATGGTTCACACATTGATCTAGGACTTTATCTAATGTTGAAACACACATATAAATACTAATCAGAGGAATATGAGTGTATGGCGTCGAGTGCTAGCTGACCTATTGAATCAACTCATGCCACAAACAGGTTATCTATTCATGATGACTTACAATCTTCCTCACATTATAAGGCAATAGTTCTTGGTGGTTAAAAATGTCTAATCAAATAATCTAGAAAGTACTATATATATGCTCATCATTTTAATGTCCAAATGTTCGCCTCCTTTATTTAAAGACTCATTCAAGTGAGAGATTAGTGTTTGCTCATTTGAGATTCACATTTGGGTTGAAAATTGTACTGATCAAAATTGGAATTTTTTCTTTCTTTAATGAAGAATTAATCGTGCCAGCGTAACTGAATTGCCTAAAACAATAAGCATTGAATAGTCTTAGCCCTAATGCAGTTCTATCTAGTTGTTAGTCCTAATTTTGTCTTTGAGTATGCCCCACCAGTACTTAAATCCTATTATAGCCGCCATACAGAGTCTCGTGTATTTAGCTAATTCATCACCCATAATTTCAAGCCTCCCACTTTGCTCCAATCCCAATATCCATATCTCAATTTTCTCATAGTAAAATTATTGAATGCCACGACATGCTTATTTGTATTTTAACTATTATGAGAGTAATTTCACAAAATGTTAATATAGATGTATATACACACGGCACCATCGTGAAGATAATAATATCTAACAACACTGCTCGACTAGAGCGCACATCCCCTAGCTGATAATGAGTTCTAGAAATCCTAAATAAATAGCTAAACCTTCCCCTCTACAGAACTATCCCTTCAGACCTTACTCCCCAAATCTACACTGATCTAGCGTTCTTGCCTGTCCTACCACATCGTATAACCATTCATTAAGATCCCAATGTTCTTACCCTAAAACACTCACTACTCAACAAATCACTCCAATGGCGATGGACTTGTATAAAGAGCCTACAGCATAATGTCAGCTGAAAGGAAGAAGCTCCCATCTCACCCAGTTACTGAAGCCTCATATTCATAAGTCAGCCTTCCACATTTCTTTACTATCATTAGAGGAATTAATCTTGTGTGGAGTAAATTTGTATGTTAACAAAGTGGTGAGACCCAACGTAATTACCACAAAATACTATCCATAAGATATTTACACTTATAATAAGGTCAAATCACAGCAAAAGCGTATCTATATGGAATAAGGTAAAATAGTCCCAAACGTGTGCCAAGTATCATAAGCTCAACTAACTAAGGATATAGCCATCATGAATTTGATAGAGTGTCTAAGTGAGTGAATAGTACAAACCCTTTCCAATTACTTTCGCCCGCGAACCCACCACCTCGAACCCTCCCATATATTAAGGAATGAAATGTAGTACAAGATAGCCCAACATCTTGTGTTATAATAAGATAATGTTTTTCTTATATTTGCTAATAATGAGATTATGTCTTCGTTTATGTTATGTTCTAGATCACATCCTAACATTTATCATTACTAATTATATAGTACGCCTTACTCTCATGTTCTCTAGGCAGATTTTATATATCCTCATCAACTTAGCTTCGAGATCAATTCTATTGTAAGCTAGTGCCAAAGGAACCCAGAATTAAATTCCTCTATGTACCTAAGTATGGCACTGTAGTTTGATATAATGTGATAATAAGTATAGTATTACTATGAATGATCGATTTTTCTTATTTAATCTAGTGCAAATCTTCAACTAATCCCGATGAACCTAGCACCTTTAAATTTTTTTTCTCTTTAGTCAGTTAGATATTGCAAATACAATACCTAAAAAAATGGGGTCTATGTAGTGTGTCTGTCCCACTAAGTCTCTATCACTGACAATCATCCTCACATAATATGCCAATACTAATGAGACTAAATAGCACATTTCTAATTTCACTAAACACGATGAGCCCAGGAACTGCTTTGATCTAAGTCATAATTTCAGTTCCACCAAGACATCAAGACTGCAAATTGGAACCAGATAAGATTGTTAGACTAGGTCTGAGCGTTTGTTTTTTTCCTTTCCTTATTACTATTAAAAAAAAGATGTGTTCCAGCTAAGTAAACTTGCCACAACTATGATCCTTGGATACTATATGTGTTGATCCCATACCTATAAAAAGATCACAACTTTGTTCGAAAACCTCATTCGAACAATAGCTAAACATATAATTCACTCTCCCTTTCAAAACTTTAAATAGTATAACCATTATAATAAAACCCAGACTTAAATATAAGAGAACAATATATTGCAATATTTTCTCAAACTGATAAAATATAAAGCACATAATGTCATTTAATGAATATATAAATATGTCCGATAGCAATGTTATGATAGCTCCCGAAAATCCCAAAAGAATTTGCTTTGCCCCAGATCTATTTAAAGTATTCCCCTCTACTTTCTGGACACATCCATCCCGCCACCCCACCTGAAAATAATAGAAATCCACATCTCACTCTAATCGTCAATATCACCCTCTCTCAACTGTTGGAAGTTAGTTTTGTAAGGAAAGGAAATGAGGACCACAATCAGCGGCATATCCTTGATCAATAGAACAATTATTATTTTATCATAAATGAAGTGAGAACCCAGCTTGTGTTATTTAATCTCCATCTAGTTTTAATAAATAACTTCTCTCAGTTGATTGACCTCTGGACCCGAGAAATTAATAAAAGTCTGTGATCCTTTGTGAATGTCGTCCGTAGCGATAATTGTAGAGCAACTGTGGATAAAATTTCTATCACACTAAGATTTTCAAAATCCTAAATACTTCCACAGATGACCATATTCAAGAATTTCTAGAGAGAGAGAAAGACAAGGCCGACCTGTGCGACCTACAGATCCAAATTGTGATTCTAATTTATATAACTTCACCTGTCCCGATAAGTCCATACATTGCCTGTCTGCGTTATCAATCTAGTCTGTGCACTTAGCATCTCCTGGATCGTAAATCATATTGTACCTAATCTTAACTCGATGAGCTTAGCAATGGGGATAATCTATATGCCAAGGTTTCTCTTTCTAATAGATCTTTTCGATCTACTAGAAGTCTTTCTGAAATCTCCACACACAATAAGATGCATTAGCCCAGACGTTACCTTGATATTATGTGTTTGTAGGCACTATATATCTATATAACCCTGCCGCCAAATATAGATAATGAATCATAAAATATTACTAATAAATACTACTCTATACCCCGACAACCTAAAACAAATATTAATAGAGAGCTCTTGATAAAATCGTACTCTTACAAATAAAATACGAAGCACTAATCTTCAATTTATAGCTCTACTAATCTGTATCGTCAACTAATTCATTACCTCTTTCAATATAATGAATAAATTGATTTTTGTGCACGTATGCGATATCACCTTATAGAATCCTCAATAAACACGGTTGAGAGGTTTGAAGAGAATAAGCGATGAGTAGTTTGAAGATACGGTAATAGCCTCTTTCGTAGAACTAGACGAGTGCGATTCAAAAACTAACTCTAATGATGGTTTGTCTACCCAAATTGAAAGAGATGGCTCCCCAATTTCTTCTGTATCCATCATATTTGGAATCTAGAGTACCATGTTTGTATGGTACGTACCCATAAAAGAGCGTATCCATCGTCTACAAGCCCTAATTTGCCCAGATCGATAATGTGTTACGTCCTGCCTCCGAGTAGATAATGTGCCCAACAAACGGACTTAAGTATAGGTTGTTATGTGACTTTTATCTGGGAAGTGCTAATAACATCACCTACTGTTAGGTGTCGGCAGATGCGCAGTTTTGTTATATGCATCCCGTCATACCTTTGCTTTCGTGCGAGAGCATCTAGGATTGAGAGATTCTCGAGTTTGTTTAAGCCATACCTCCATGATGATCCATTCTAATCGAGTACAAACGTATAAGGTCGATGATTCGATTCTACTTCTATTAGAGCAAAAATGACAATTGCCTTTTGACCAAATCTTTTATTTGATGTGAATAGCAATCAAAGCAACCTCTATCCGTATAGCCTAATTTATATTATCTCTTCACTTGGTGTAAATACCTTCATGGCCCACTTTCATGTTTTCGCAACTTGCATTACTATTATGTTTGGAGTAATTGCTGGTTTTGGCAAGTATTGTGCCTTATGAGTCGAATATTCTTTATTGTTTACCTAAAAAGTTTACCCACATCTAATCTTAACATTAAAGAAAGAAAATAAATTCAATTTTAGTCCCAGAATACTATATTAATCTCCCACATCCTATAGGTTAAGTGTTGAATCTCGTTCAAATTGACATACAACAGGGAACCCAATAATTCAACTCTTACTGAGCCTAACTATATAACTATATCCAAGCAAACTAAGTGTACCCGAACATCCACCCCTTGAGATCATCCTTAAAAATGAATTCCACTCAGTAGTTAATCAATAACGTAACCATCCTACAACGAGGCTTTCCACCACCTTATTACATGTTGAATTAGTAACATTCTTTTAAGAGACCAAACAACTACTATGCACCACGAATGTAGCGTCTAAAGGATAGTGAAAGACAAGTTCTGATATAACCATCCATAACTGATTTAGAATAAAGAGCTAACCCATTCCGTTTTCCATAAAGTATGTCCTTCGTATTCTTGTGAGTTGTTAAGAGTCATCGATTAGCCCCATTGTAAATCCAAAATAATTCTCTTGTAAATGTTTCTATGTGCTGCGTCTAATTCCAGACATGGAGACCCTCCGACAAGCTTCGCTTAATACCGAATCGATAATTGAGCTTAAGATGCTAAGACAAAACATACAACAGGCCGATGAGCTCTGCAAGAGTCTGCATCTGTAATCGTACTCTAGCACTATGTTGTCATTTAATATCACTCCTCTGGATATCCCATCTAATAAATGAAAACCAACATCAGCTCAATGAATGAAGTGAGAACTTACACTGTATTGAGGAAGAGACTTATCGAGAAGTTAGCATTAATAATGCCTTGAAAAATAGCATTATCCTTCTCTGTATTCCCTTTTATAGTCTATTGAATATGTTTAACTCTTGTGTGCTGTAAGGTATCCCTGCTTCTCGCGAGTGAGCAAATATATTGGAATAGGGAAGATAATAATCAATATCCTATTATTCAATTTTTGAATTAATTTAACCGATGATGCCCTAGTCATAATAAACCATCACACACAAATAAATAAATTCTTCAAATCACACCAATTTTGAATAAACGTGCAATCTTACCAAAGTACGCTCATCATGATAATATATCATCAGATATACCTAATAATGATACATATGCGAATCAATCTCTCAAACTAGTCTTAATAAATTTAAATAGTAATATTACAGTATGAATTCCACATCACAATTTATAGCGTATCTGCGTAGGCACGAACACATAACTTTGACGTACATAAATAGAATAAGTATATGAAATGATACAAATATATAAAGGAGCAATGAAAGAGCATAACATAAATAACTAAATAAGTATCAAAATGAGAAATCATAACAATTCATAGCACATATCCAAAAGAAGATCAATTAATTACTAACTCACGCCCTCGTCCATTTGTTCCTCTCTTCCGACTTGACATTTTATTAATATATAAGTCCGTCAACTACCCCGTATAAAAATCAGTCTAAAAAGACACTAAGACAAATACTACAAGCATTCACGAGAAACAAAGTCACAATAATGGCGCACTTATAATCTGAAGCTACACCAATTTTACAGTTACCAAAATCACAATGATAGTGACAAAGTGTACACAAAAAATAGCAGGCCTGTTCGCTAAATCACACCATCGGCAGGTTAATTATGGAGTTTAGCATGAGAGCGATAATGACTGTTCTATTCTCACGTTTATTATCTACAAAATACGCATTGCTTGACGTTAAATTATTCACATTTCAAACATCGCCACTTACATGTTCGTCTACACATATCACATTGGATTTTCAAAGATCAACATTGAAGTTCTTGATGATAAGACCAGCGTTGACAGGTCACCTAGCTAGGTGGCAGTATTGTACTATAGTTTGTATTTACGTACTGCCATAAAAGGCGGTGAAAGGAAAGTTTGTAGATTTTCTCGTCGCACATTCCTATCCCGGAGACACTACACTTATTGAGATTTTTTTGATGAGCGCAATCATGCAAATCGAGGAGGGAAATAAAAGCCACCATTATGGGTTGACGTACTTTGATGTGGTAATTCATCAATTAAAACCTGCCCGACCTCAAAATATTCAGTAGCCCAAGTTGGCTTTGTTCATTTTCATAGCATCGTGAAGTGAGCATAATGAGGTTTTCATTCAGTTAATTGAAAACCTCGTACCAAAATGAAGCCTAGTATTGAAAGCTCTAACAATACGTTGGAGATTGTGATCGATGCCAAAATTCAAACTCTCCAATCTTTAGTGATTAGCTTGTAATAAATCAGGTCCTTATGAATTATAAGGTTGGAAAACTTGATGGCTCACTACCACCGCAAGTCCATTGAGCTGTATTAAAAGAAGAGTACTGATGTTGAAATGCTCAGTTCTTCGGAGGATTAAGCAAAGCAGATTGTCTGGCCAAATTGGCCAAAGGAAATGGCGAACGCCTAATGAGGAGGGCCTGATTCATTGGAGTTTATACCTGTAGGGTCTTGAACTCGCTCTATTACAATTCCCGAGGTAAAAGAAAGTTCCATATTCAATCCAATAAGAATAATAATTCTAGTTTTACCCTTGACCTCTCTATTAAGAAACATATGGAAACTATCCAAAAGGATTTATATAGCCAAGAAACGTAAAAATAGTGAAGCTTCAGAATCATTGTTGCATTGCCTCGATCTCGAGGAGGGAGATGTTATAGGCAACCCAGCATCAACTATTTCAAGAACGTAAACTCCAGTGGATAAAATTATAGCAATAAATTACGAAAAAGAGCGCTACGATTGCGTTTGTTAAGACACGCTATAGTCGATGAGCTTTTCATCAGATTGCTACGCCTAGGGACCAAAAGAAGCTTGATAAAAGTAGTAGTAGAAATCACGAAAGACTTTGTGAGGCAGCTTCAATCAGGTCCCAAAATGGCTGCTAAAGTCAAGGACTTGGGTTATTATTTTGCCGACCATTGTGAGAGATTTATTTAACCAGCTAAAGAGATACAACAATGCCAAAATCCTCTTGATTTTATATATAAGCCTCCAAATCCATTTATCCAACAGTGCATCCAGATCATTTAAATGCTGGGCCACATATATAATTAGCCAATAAAATCCACCTCTTCAGTTAGACACCACTTTATTTTGCAGCAACGACTACTTCTCCAGTGGGCAAGTGGGTAGAGGCTGCTCCATTCAGAGAGGTCACATCCGATCATGTGATCAATTTCTTTACCCATAATATTATCTACAGATTTGGTATGCCACATTATATAATCTCAGGCAATAATACTGCATTCAAAAGTATAAAAATTTATAAGTTTGTTGACCGGCATAAGATCGATTATTGGTATTCATCTATATACAATCCAAGGATAAATGGCTTGGTAGAGGCCTTCAATAAAATATTGATGAAATTATTGAAGAAGATCATCACCAAGAATAAAAGAGAGTGACATATGAAGATGTTAGAAGCACTATGGGCATACTGTATAACCTACAAGATGCCAACCAAAGTCACTCCTTATTCATTGGTATTCAGAATTAAGGCCATATTACCATTGTAAGTCGAGCTACCGTCACTTTGGATCGCTATCCAAAATAAGGTGACTCAAGAACAAAATGCTCTGTTGAGAATGGAAGAGCTCGATGCACTTCATGAACTCAGGCTGCAAGCTCAACAAAACTGGGAAATCTATTAAGGAAGAATAACAAAATTCTTTGATCGGATGGTGCACCCTCGAGCATTTGAAGAAGGATAATTGGTCCTGGTGCTTAAAAAACCAACCATTCCACACCGAAAAATTGGTGAAAAATTCATATCCAATTAAGAAGGCCCCTTCGTCATCGAGAAGGAGTACCAAGGAGGAGATTATCAATTGATCGATCAGGATAGACATAGGCCTATGCCGCTGATAAATGGTCGACATTTAAAGAAGTGTCATGCATGAAAATTTCATGTATAATATACTTTATAATGATCAAAATGTTACATACACATTTATAATGCATACTTACATCTATATTTTGAAATTATCTTATATAATAAGAATGCATTTCAAAATCTCCCGTCAGACTTGGGGCATTATTCAGGTTGACATCGCGCAGCGTGCTGAGATCCCTGAATAAATATTTAAAATCTCAAAGATAAAAAGCCTATCTAAAATGTCCCTGCTAGATAGGAGGCATTTTAAATATTCATTTGGGTCGACTACGTGCTACATGCCGAGATCTCCAAATGAATATTTAAAATCTCAAAATTCCAAATTCATTCCTTTTTGAAATGTCACTGTGAGATAGGGGGAATTTTAAAATTTATTCGGGTCAACATCGCACTGCATGCTGAGATTCCCGAATAAATATTTAAAATTATCGATATAAATATTCTTTTAAGTTGAAATATATAATGATTTATTTTTCAAAGTATATGTAGGTGATCTTTCAAAAGTTCAAGACACCATCTTCTCTAATGAACCAAGGTTCAAAAGTCAAGAAAGAGATTTTGTAACTAGCACTGCAATAAATTAAGCCTGAAAAACTTAAAGTATTTCGACAGCCTGAAGCTTAAGGTTCGAATGGATGTAAAAGGATGGATCCAACACGCCCAAATATGACTGGATCGCTGGCAGATCTGTCTACTCAATACGCCATAGGATGGCCATAGTGGTGGAACCCCTACTTCGTCAACCTGTTAGTAAGGATTTTAGGAACTACAAAGGCTAATATGACTCGACAAGTTCAACTGATCGCAGTCCGTTGAATTCTCCCAAATGATCAGAGAATCAAAATTCTACTGGAAGGAGGAGTCGCAAAAAACTATCAAATGTACATAGGCTCCAAATCTTCAACCACAAAGGATGACTCCAAATTTGCCAACTTTAGTAAAATCAACATTGGGAAACACATTTCTTATAGCTCAAGTCTGAAGCCTCAATGGGTGTAAGAGGTCAGATCCAATAAGCCCAAATATGGCCGAATCACTGACAGCTCCATCTGCTCAACACGCCATAAGAAAGGTCGTAGTAGAGGAACCCCCATCCCAGCAACTAGAGGATGAAGAGTTATCAAATCCTATCTCTCCCGATCTGATGAACTCAGTGACTCATATTAAATTCTTCTCAAGTGATTAAGGATCAAGATATTACCGCATTTGGTACTATCGATCGAATCTAAAACCTGCAAATCCTTCTACAAATTCACAAAGTTAAAAGCAAGGATCAAAGGAATTATTCTTCAACAAGTCTGCCAAAGTATAGAGCAAAGGACCAAAAAAACTATCCTAAAGTTCACAAAAATCTTAAGGCTGAACTAAGAGGATTTCATCATCAATAAGTTCATTATGCATAAAGCTCTGGACTGATGACTTTTCACTATTGACCTAGTATAAACCTAAGGGTTTAGGTCATCGACAACTACTCCTTCATCAAGCCCGCCAAACCAAGAAGCATTGGGCCGAAGGAACATAAATCTTTTGACAAATCGCTATTGATAAATCAGGCAAGTCTTCATCAATCTCTGAGACACAAAGCACATGGCAGAAGAACCAAAATCTCAAGACTCAAGCTAAAGCTACAAAAATAAGTATCCTAGATGATATCTACGAGTGTCCCTAAAAATTGAGGGTATTTTAAATATTTATTTGGGTCGACATCGCACCGCGTATCAAGATCCCCAAAAAAATATTTAAAATTTCTTGCCAAAATGTAGTTAAAGGAGGGAAGAATATGGAAGTTCCTCTGTAAACTAAAAGTGCTATCAACAAAAAATATAGTTTTAGCAAGATACGATCAGTATAAAAGACAACAAAGTCCCACCAGATGATGAATCTATAGAATTCAGATAAATCTCGAATAATATTAGCAATATACAATAGAAATATCACATTTATACATAATTATGGAAAAGAAGAATGTTGAGTATATATAGAAAAGTTATAAACTAAAATGACAATGGTACTAAAAGAAGAGTGCATACAGTGATGGTGCTACCTACTATCGTCAATCTATATAGTAACACTCTAGGGATCTGAGTATGGAGTACCCTATCGCTATGCCATGGATCTCTACTTGACCAAAAACAAATATATCAGCTATATTGAAGATTACAAATGAATCTAAAGATCCATAAAGAAATATAGATGAACTTTAAAAGATCCACTACATGAAAATCTTAGTGTGGCATCCAGACATTTTTTGGAGATCCACTAAATGAACGTCTTACTATGCATCCAAGTGAGATTTTAGAGATCCACTAAATGGAGACCCCAGCGTGACATCCAAGCAAGTTTTTTTAGATCTACTAAATGAAGCCCCTATGTGAAATATAGAGTAAATACCTAGAGATCCATAGAGTTAATCAGCATACAACAAATGTGATTCGCTCTGGATGCACACCACATTTATTGGGGGGGCATTTGTTGACCTCCATATAATACCCAAAAGGAGTGAAATAAAATGTATACCGACTGTAACCCGTTAGATCCATGAATAATACTAAAATCTCACTAAAATCGATGCTGAATTGATCTCTTCTCTGAGATTTCTGTAGGGATCCCTTTCTCATCTCGATCAAATAGCTCCGATGCTTTTAAAATGAAAAACTCTTGAAGCTCTCGGTTTCAAAAATCCTCTCTTCCACATTCGCCTCATCCATGCAAACCCAGAGCCACTTCTAACATCTTCTTCCCTATCACAAAACCAACTCTCTACATTCAAAATCCTGCATACCCCATTTCTTCTGTTCCCTTTGATTCCACTATCAAACCCCCTCCGATCCTTCCACAATCCTCTAGCCTAATCTCTGAAGTCATTAATCTCTCCCATTTTTATATATGTATTTTATTATTAAACATTTATATTAATTAATATTAATATTAGTGTTAATATTATATTACTATTATAATGTTACTATTGCTATCATGATTAATCATATATAATAGTAATAGTATAAAAGTAAAATAAAAGTAATATTAGTATTAATATTAATATTATATTAAAAAAAAAGAGAAAGAAAGAGATATTCTCTCTTACCTTGATCTACATCCCAACCCTACGAAGGTACAGATTTTTTTAAACTTAGATTCTCGCTCTAGAAGTTCACGGTGAATCAAAAAACTGCCCATACACGCCTTTATTGTGCGTAGTGGGATGGGACCCTGGTGCGACGCCTACGACGAGGTGGGTAATCACCTAAAACCCTACTTTAATGTTCATGGCACACTGAAAAATTGCCCAAACATGAATTTATTGAGCGTGATGGGATGGGACCCCGGTGTGGCATCTATGGCGAGATGGGTTTATTCATAAGTACCCTCAAGCGAGGGGTAAACAAACTATCTTTTTAAACAGGCACCGTCAAAGACCCCATACAAGCCTTTATTACACATGGTGTGAATAAAGATCATGGCCATGGTGTCCTCATCCGAGGATACCTACCATACACGCCTTTATTGAACGTGGAGGGAAGGCCCAGTTTTGCATAGTTTTCCCCTAAACGAGGGAGATGTCGGGAGGCTACCAAAATTTTGGGTGAACGTGAGACTGTACTTGGACTTGATTGAGCACAAAGAAATTGCAAGAACTTATACTTGAACTCAAATGAAAATGAGCTTGAACGTGAAAAAATAAAAAATAACTTAAGTGATCATGATTTGAATGATGAAGAACTTAAATATGAGCTTACAATTTGAACAGCAGGGGACAGAGAAATTTAGCTTGATACTTGAACTCAAGCAAGGACTTGATTTGGGTTACAAGGGACTTGGACTTGAATGTGATATGGTGACTTCGAACTGGAGGGAACCAGACTCTAAATTCAAACTCAAATAAATAAACAAAAAATATTGGATGCCAAATTAATACTAAATGACAGTTTAGACCTTCCAAATGTACATTAGTAAGTAGAAATGGGGTTTGGAATGGATAGAAGTTCGAACAAATGAATTCATTAATAAAGAATACAATCTATATATGGACTTGGATAATTTGAAGCTTGGAATATTCATTACAAATCTCCCACATGTCTATATTGGTCGATCATAATAGATGCAAATGAATACATATAAAATTTGTAAGCCAAGGGATTTTGCAAGTGTCATTCACTTAATGATAATGATGACACCAATATAATCTTCATGAAAATGATGATGGTTGGATAGTAGCATTCATCCTCATTCATACAAATGGTATATGATAATTTGGATCATCTAACTAAATATCCATGAATAAACAAGGGTCTACAAAGGAGGTTCAAGAGCCTACAACAAGCTAAGATTCTTATGAGTGCATGCAAAATACATGTAGTGAAGAGATAATTGGCTTACAAGTATGAATGATGTGCAAGTGAATATATTAGCTTGCAACCAACAATGGTGGATAGATTGTGAATGCAATAATGTCCCTTTAATCAATATTGATGAGCAAATAGGAAACTTCTTTCATCCACTAGCAGCTTATCAATGACTTGATTTGTAAAAGTGTACCTAAGAAGTTATTCATAAGTATACATCATGCCACATACAATGAGTATTATGACTTCTCTCCAATTAATGACCACTAACTCGTAGATAAATACAATAGTTATCTACGAATTCTAGAAGTCAACATCCAACGAACCTATTGAAATTTCTTGTGAGCAATAATGCAAGGCTTCCAATAAATATTAAAGGGTACTACTGCCAGTAGAAATGCAAACAATGAGCGGGGATAATCAATACAGATATGTGATCCACTTGCAAATAGATTCATGAGAATATCTTAGCGAGTGCTATAAATCGTATATGAAGCACCCATATGAATCTTGCAAAAAGATGTAGTAATCCCTGCAAATGCACATCGTGTAGTAAATGACAAGTGCTAGCATCGGCTAACAATGATAGAGAATTTACCATACACACAATGAGCCTACGAATGCTAATTAGTTATAGGCAATGGATGTTATGATATCCTTACAGTTAATGAACATGTGGTGGTCAAAAAATATACTAGTCATCTATTGGCTTAAGTATGATGATATATGGAAAAAATAAATGTATGTTAATATGAGTTGTTATAGGAAACCTGTTATGCCATTCATAGACAAATGCATAAGAATTCATTGAGATGCAAGCTCCTACAGGTCGTGGTTAGAAAGCTTCCATATACACTACATATCATCTATGGGCAAACATCGAAGCACTACGACAAGCATGGGACTCCTACGAGCTACTGTAGAAGACTCCTATACATCCAATGTACCAACAACAAGCAAAATGCAGAATAACAACAGCAAATTCAAATGCATGTAGTCAGTTTCAGAAGACTTGTATGCAAAGTAATGACCACGAACAAAAATATTGTGTGAATGCATCTACAAATTTAAAGAAGGAGATTATTTAGTGCACTATGATCCACTTGTAGAAAGCAATAAGTAGTGCATGACAGTCTACCTGTAAAAAGCAACAAACAACTCAATCTAGAAGCTGCTACGCTATGCCACCGGATTCACAGTGTCAATGCAAGCAGATAGAAGGCATTCACAGATATTTCAAAATACCCTTACACGTGCACCATAGTTTGTATACACATAGGTACACAAAAGGGGTATACAATTAAACACCAGCATGGGTCTTGACGAGTGTGTTATTGATATATATGTGCGTCTAAGGATGATGTGCGGGTCACTAAATCTTAATCAGATCCTCCTAAGCATATAGGTAGGAGTTGATAAGGTACTACAAATAATTATTAAATGCCACCAAACACCAGCATGGGCTCCGACGAGCGTGTTATTGGTATACACGTGACGTCTAGGAAAGCTGCGCAGGTCAATAAGTGAATTCATGTTCGAAACCAATCCTTCTATATAAATCAACAGGAGTCGACAGGGTTCGAACCATCAAACAAATATACGATTACGGCGACCAATATACTTATTTTAATACATTCATATTAGGCCTTCAAAGCCTATAACAATGAGAATTCACTAACTAAAGCATAAAGCCTATGAAACTTGATCCCCTATCGACAAGTTGATAGGGTCGACAAGGTTCAAGCTTTAAACAGGAATAATCCTAAATACCTCGATGATAGCCTTATTGAATAGAGATCTCAATCAAAGTGGTTACTTCAACTCACATAGAGCTAATGCCTAGTCAAAAATATCACTAAGATCCATTCTCAAATAATCTCCTGCTAGTAAGGATGTGGTATGTGTCTTCTAATCAACAGTTTGGCTGTCAAATGGCACCGCAGGATAAACAGTTATGACCCGGGGCCCTCTGAACTAAGTGGTTTTGCCGCCAAATGGCACCACAAAATATCGGTTATGGCCAGAGCCAATACGTTCATTAATGGAATCAAATCTTTAAGATATGAATCAATAATATATGATTGATAGGGCACAAAGCCCTTTGTTAGCTAAGGTGGATTCAAATTTGTCCCCTTAGACAAACATTCACCCTAGGTCTACAAGGTATCCTTGGATGAAGTAACCCATGGCTACCGACAAAGATCCTTCAGTCAGGTTGGGTCGACTACCTCCTCTGACTAAGTAGATCAGGGATTATGATGGTCCGGGACGTGGAACCATGGGATCTTGATCGGGTCCATCATCCATTCCCCCACCACCTCTTTAAGTGTAAGATGTTGAAATTTCTACTTTAAATATCAAACTTCTCAAATACCTCTACCCAAATTTCCAAGCATCTAAACTTTTCAAATTCCCAAATCCAAATCTATTGCTGCTACTATATGCTAGATAACACGTATCTGATCAACGACTAACCTTAATCGAAAGTTCTCTCTTGTGATCGGGAAGGGTAATTAACTATAGTGGCTTGCGCCTATAGGAAACCATAACTAAGATTATAAAGTCCTCACAAAATGAGGGTGAAATCTCTGAGTAGTATCCTATCTACAAACCCATCTGCCTTCCCAAAATTTACCCCGGAACTTACTTCGTTAAAACTCCCATCGCTGAAGAAATTAAAGAAGTTTTTAATCATCCAATTCACCTCCTCTTGGGGCATCTAGAAATTTCAATTGGTATCAGAGCAATTTCAATTGGTATCAGAGCAATTTCAATTGGTATCAGAGCGGGTTTCAAAAATAATGTTTTAGAAAACCTTGAAAAAATCGATCATGGCATATTTTGGAAATCGTAACATTGCGGAAGCTATTATATTACACGACCACCTTTTATTTTGAAAATATTTCTTTTAATTTTTGGAAAATTCGCATGTCAACATTTTTGCAATCAATTGATTATCGAATGTGGAATATGATTCAAACTGGCTATTATGTACCTTCATATTATAGATGGAGTCAAAATTAATATTCCTTTTACTGAATGGAGTACAATAGAACTAGTCAATGCACAACTAAATGCTAAATGCTTGAATAGTTTTTTCTGTGCATTAAATTCTAACGATTGCATGAGAATCTCTACATGTACTACTGGGAAAAAAATTTGGGATAGATTATGCATTTCGTATGAAGGTACTAGTGAAGTCAAACAGTCTAAATTAAATATTCCTAATGCGTGATTATGAACTTTTCAAGCATGAAACCATATGAGACTATCTTAGGCATGTTTACTAGATTTAATAAAATTGTGATATCATTGCATGATTTAGGTAGAGAACTTTCAAATGTTGAAAAAAAGTTAGTAAAATTTTACGTTCTTTACTTGATAAATTTGATGCCAAAGTCACAGCTATATGTGAATCAAAAGATTTGAATTCTTATTCTATAGATAATCTAATAGGCTCACTCATTGCCTACGAGCAAAGTGTGAGTCAAAGATTTTTGGATGCAGATGACGAGAAGACTATTGTGTTAAAAGCCAAGCACATAGATGAACATGGCTTAGTAGATGATGAAAGCAAGGAGATATCATTGATAACAAATAAATTTGAAAGTCTATTGAAGCACAAGCAAGAAATACATCAACAAAGCATAGTAAAGGTAAAAAATATAAAAATGTTAAGTTTTCTTTTGACATAATTTGCTTTGGGTGTAGGAAACCCGGACATTTGAAGCGTGAATGCCTCAACTTAAAAAACTCTTCCAGCAAGGAAAAAGTAAAAACAAACCGTTTGTAATATGGGGAAAAGATAAAAAGCAAAAAGTCTCCTGGGAGACTTAGTTTCTGATTCATCAGAATAGGAGCAAGATGATGAGGTATAAGTATGTTAAGGTTTGTTTGTGTGTTTTATTTATGTGTTTTGTATGTTTTATTTATTTTTGTATGTTTAACTTGTTTTATATAATTGTATGTTTTTTTCGTTATTATGTTTTTATTTTATATTTTATTTTATCTATTCTTTTTTTTTAATGTCAAAGGGGGAGAAAGTATTGTAGTTTATTGCATTTTGTTTTAATTTTTGATGTTATTTATTTATCTTAAAAAAAAACTAAAAAAAGGAAGCTTTCCCCTAATTTTTAATTTAATTCTTTTACTGAGGGGGAGTTTAGGATAAATTTTTTTTAATTTGCAAAGTCAACCAATAATTATTTGACATCAATCAAAAGGGGGAGATTGTTGCAACTCGGGCTTCCGAGTTTATGATTTTGATGAAAACAAATAAGATTTATTAATCTTTTATTTCTCCTAGTATTTGCAGTGCATATTTCTTTCTATGTTAACTAATATTTCAGGTACATCATGCACCGTTCTTTGAAGATTCAAGGCTCAAAATTGCGTAGAATTGATCGTATTAAATGAGTCTGTAATTTTTCATTTATTGAGTCAAGTCTTATAATGATGTATATTAGTTTGTTGATCATGCACACACACAGAGGGAGCAAAAAATGATTATGAATATTTTAACTTTTCTATTCATCGTACTGTACTAATTTATTTCGTACTGTACAATCTGGTGTAACAGAAATAAATTAAAATATTTATTTTTCCTGAAAAAATTAATTTTGAATATAACAAATCTTACTGTACGATCACCACATCGTACTATACAATCTGTTATAATTAGAAAGCCCTCCGTCTATTAAATTAGGCAAAAACTTGAATTTGAACAGTTGTATAATCGTACAGTACAATCATAATCGTACAGTACGATGCTTGAAATATTGCCTAAATTAATCTTGAGATTATGCAATCAAAATGGCTAAAATTTGTCATTTGGATCGTACTGTACGAACTGGATCTTACTGTACTAACTGGATCGTACAGAACTAACTGGTCAATTTCTGCACATCGTACTGGACGATCTTGAGATTGTACGGTACGATATTTGACGGCAAAATTGAGTATTTTTAGGGTTTTTTTAGCCCTCTATTTAAGCACTCTCATAAGACTTTGTAAGGGTCTTTGGCAGCCATTGTGTCTTCATTCTTTTGGAGAAAACTTGAAGAGAGGATTTGAAAGGGAGAGAGCAAAGGGTAAAGTTTGAGAGAGGGAGAAGATCCTTGGAGGGGGTTTCAAGGGAGTGTGAAGGAGATCACACGGTTGCTCTGGCAAGCTTGCCCCTCAGTACCATCGGATTCAAGGTTCGTCTTGAAGGAAGTTTTGGGAAGAAGAAGATCTCATTGGTATCAAAGGACCCGGCTCCTCCGCCGCACCGGGGAAGGTGGAAGTGATTGTGTAAGGGCTTCTCCGCCTAGCTGTGGAGCTAAAGGAGAATCACTAAAGGTTTTAGTGTAATACTCGGAGGGTGCCTCGGGGAGTGGACGTAGGTCATTGGTTTGACCGAACCACTATAAATTGGTGTGTTCTTTCCTTTATTTTTTCTGCATTTTATTTCCGCATTTATTTTTATTGTGATTAATTGCGTGGATGAAATTGATTATCTATCTTTTTATTGTGAATGAAATTTGCTTCCGCTTAAAGTCATAAAAAGATATTTATTTTCATTAAAGAAGTTTTTAATCATCCAATTCACCCTCCTCTTGGTGCATCTAGAAATTTCAATTGGTATCAGAGCAATTTCAATTGGTATTAGAGCAATTTCATATCCAAATACCCATTAAACATATAATAATAATCCCTAAGGCCTTATTTATAAAAAAACAATATGATAATTAAAAAAATATCACTAAGTAGATGAGCTAAAAACAAATTTAAAATTAAAATGTTTCCAAATACATTAACTAATAAGACAAAAAGAATAATAATCAATCTTGTTCTTGATGTTGCACATATGCTCTAATGTAACAGTAACTATCCCTTGATTTTTTAATCACATTTGATATAGCAATTGAAAACACTTAATTTAATACAGGAAAAAATAAAAGACTTCCAAGAGTGTTTCTGCATGAAAAGAAAGATTTTCTGATGGCAACTACTAACTTTGAAAGGAAATATCGACCACTAACACAAGGATTGTTTTATGGGAATGAAAGTGAAAATAAATATAAAGGTATATCGAAGTAAGTAATTTGTAGATTGATACTTGTAGATGACCAATTCTTAATAGGTGTGTAATATCCCTACAGTCATTAAAAGATAAATAATACTATTAAAGCATGATTAATTAGGTTTGAATAATCTTGATTAACAAATTAATCCAACTAATCAAGTTTCTTAATTATTAAAAATAATTATTAATGTAATTGAGAGTCCCCTACCAACAAAACGACAAAAACTAAGGTTAATGTTTGAACACATATCAATATCATAGAATGAAATTTTACTAAAAATAAAGAAATGATCAATGAATAAAAATAAATAACATAATTATTTTGAGTATAATTATAAAATTAAATGAATTTGCATCAATAGGAGAGTTCTTATTTACGGCATAATGTTCTCGTGTGTGTGTGTGTGTGTGTGTGTGTGTGTGTGTGTGTGTGTGGTATGAGCATTTGAATGGTGTGATCAAGAGCTTGAAAGTGTGGACCAATGTGTGAGATCATGCGAGTGAATGAGTAGGCAACATGTGACATCAAGTGCAAGCAATGATGATGGGGTTTCAATCTACTTCTAGGGCACAAGAATGAGATCAAGTAAGGGAAACAACAAGTAAGAGAGGTCATGAGAGAGAAATTTCATCTGCTTCTTACTCTTCTATCTCCAGCAAGTTGAACCTAATCCTAAGCTTTCCAATTTCGGAGTTGAAATTGGCATCACTTGGTGTTCAATTCATGGTTTTCCTTCATTTGGTTTGATGCATGCTATCTCCACAGAATCACTTAGGATTTTTATTGTGTGAGGTATGGATTAGTAATTACTTCTATAAAATTAGATGATATTTCTCGATACAATCATAGAATTATAATGTATGATTGAGATAGGATTTTATAATTTTAATTAGTGAAATATTTCATAATATAGGCTTATAGTTAATGAGATTTTAAATTATGCATCTTATATAAACATTAATTAATGATATAAATAATAAGGAGCCGTTAATACTAATAAGCTCTATGATTATGATGGTCTTTATTTGAAAATGGTTATACAGGTTTAAGTTTCATAAGACAGGGTTATCTATAATATAAATAGGTTTAAAGAAGAAAGCCTAAACTGCTTGGATTGGAATTATTCACTTATCATAATCAACAAGTTAATCTTTATACATGAACTAAGTAAAGAGATTTATGAAAATTCTTCAGATAGAGAAGAATTTAGTTATTGACTAACAAGAAAAAGTAAAAGGTTATTTTTCAATAACAAAGATATATAAATGATTTACTTTGTGCATGTCATGTTCATAATATTATGCTTGGTTTAAAGGAATGGATCAATGATGAGATGAAGCTGAGCTCCATGAGACTCTACTCAAACTAAAAGTTACTAATGTAAGTAAATCTAATTATATTTATGTGTAAAGTTCTTTTCCTCTAAATTTATTGCATATGCTCATATATAGAAGATATTTCAATAGAATGTTTTGGTGAGATCTGTTATGCCCTATTGATGGAATAAAATTAATAGTGTGGGCTTCAAAAATTTAGCCCCGGCCTCCGCCCGACTGTTACTT
>NW_021444330.1:0-244 GCF_001605985.2 Dendrobium catenatum
ATTTATGTCTTGAACCTTGTCGACCCTATCCACTTGCCGATAGGGGATCGGGTTCCGTAGGCTTTGTACCCTTGTTAGTGAATTCATATTATTATAGGTCTTGAAGTCCTAATATGAATGTATTAAAACAAATACACTGGTCACCACGATCGTGTATCTATTTGAAGGTTCGAACCCTGTCAACTCCTATTGATCCGTATAGAAGGATTGATGTAAGCAAAACAACGCAAATCCGAAAGAAAAA
>NW_021444331.1:0-268 GCF_001605985.2 Dendrobium catenatum
TACAAGTACACAAACTATAAAAATCTTCATATCACATTGCAAATGTCTCACAACAAGAAACATGGAATTCGATATGAAAATATCTCAAAATCATACAAAACAAACAAAAATTAAAAATAGAAAAACACATAAAACAAACAAAAATAAAAACACAACAAATAAAAAACATACGCATAAAAACACATAAACAAAGGGTTTAAACATCATTTTGCTCCTGGTCTGATGATTCATAAGCTAGATCTACCCAGGAGATTTTTTGCTTTTCATT
>NW_021444332.1:0-244 GCF_001605985.2 Dendrobium catenatum
AATTTCCCGTAGAGGGGCTTTCTTTTTCATTTGGATTCCTAATACTTTACTAAAAATGCTTCATTTTACAGACTTTCACAATTCTATACATCGAATAAATTACATCAAATTATAAAAGAAAAATCTAGACTCTCATGTAGGGTTATCCTAAGCAGATAGAATCAACATCTCAAGCAGTTATATATAAATATAAAATGCTCAAACCACCCACACTTGACCGTGCTCTTATTTATTTGGGGGCTAA
>NW_021444333.1:0-5195 GCF_001605985.2 Dendrobium catenatum
ACTTTGCATCCACTTTTCCTCCAATCAAACATCCCCTAAGTATATACCATATAGCAAGCAGGCTATAATTGTTTAAAACTTTACCAATAAGTCAAGTGGTGTGTGCATGATAAAATATCATGGATTGAAGGAATCCATAGCCCCCTCGTTAATCTTAGGTAAACAAGTATTTTTTTTCAGGAAATGGGGTGAAGTTTCTTGTCATTAGAGTTACTAGTTTACTACAAGATAAAAACATAACACACAATTTGTCAATGAATTTGAAACATGTTTTAGGTAATATATGTCCCCTAATCCAATTGGCTAAGATTTTCACATATTGGATCGAACATATTACAGCCTACCTGCAAAAGATTGTTGTTTTTCTTTCATGCTATATATAAATGAAATAATTTTGTGTAACATTGATTAGAAATAAGAAATGCTGTGTATTCCAATCTATTTGAATGAGTCATCTCCAATACTTAGATTAAGAATGTTGCATATTTCAGTCTTATTAGTAGTGTGAGTTGAAAAAAGGATGGCGCTCTTTGCATAATTGACTTCCAGCCCATAAGTCAAACCAATGGACTTTGTCATAATTGGTTATAAATCTGTCAATCAATTTAATGTCTTATCAATCAGGTAATATCATCATGAGAATAATTATGAAAAGCAAGATTTAACATTCAATTTTAAGGTTGTGTTTTTTTGTACAATTGTTATTTCTCATAACTCTCAATCTATCAATTTTCATAGGTGGCTTTCAATAATCATTTAAGAGTCGTTACCCTCTACCCATCAGTATAATTCAATCAATCAATTACAGACTACAACTAATATTATATCACCAACCTGTTATTTAAAGAAAAGTCCATCAATCCACTCTCTTGTGTAGGGTATTATATTTTAAAAGTCAACTCGTATTTATTATAGTGTTAACAATAATTCCTCTATGCTTACAAGCAAATATTATCTTTTTTCTATGCAGTGTAAGTCAATATCATGTAAAAAATACAGAAATATAAAAATACATGAAAATTTATCAAATTTGTATATTAAGCATTTACTTTAAAAAATCATATCCTTTCATTTAACAGGTAAAAATTTGATATATTCCTATTAAAATACTAATATTGATGAGATCTATCAATACCAAAAGTTATGCATTAAAAGTTTTGTCAATACAAAATTATCCTCATTTATTTGATAACGAAAATACAAATTTGATCAGAAAAGTATCAATAACAAAAAAAGATTGAAATTAAAAATAGGATAAAGGTTCCTTACGGCAAGACGAGCAAATTTTTCAACTGGAGCGACTGACAAAAATAACTTCATGACCTCCAATTCTATGTTCATATTTTCTCTCTCCTCACATTTATCTCAATTTTCACAAATTCCTTTCTCTAATGCCGAATTTTAGAAGAATGAAATGACTTTAATGATTTAAAGGTAATGTATTAAGATATTTTAATAAAATAATAATATAATTTACTTAATTTTAATATGAAATTCATATAAACTATTTTGGGGCTTTAAAAATAAAAAATTTCATAAAATATCTTATTTTATTTTAAAAATTTTAGTTAAATCAGTTTATAAAACAGACACCTAACGGTCACAAAAATTTATGCTTGTGTCGATGAGTGTCAATTTCTTAAGGATTTGCATTATTTCATAAAAATTACAAAAAAAAATTGTAATTAAAATACTATAATATAAATGTTATAACGAAGATGATTTTTATATTTGACTTAAAATGACTCTTAAAAAATTTATTTGTTATGGTTAAAATACAAGTTATCACAATATTCCCACCTTAGAAAAATTTTGCCCTCGATATTTCTACAGATAAAATATATCAATAAAGATAAATTTAATTTGTAAATCCATCAAAATAAATCAACATAATTCAAAACCAATATCAAGACAAATAAATCATTTAAAATCTGCTCAAAATCTCCAAAATAATGCACGCAATCAATCATGAGTTCATTCAAAAATAATTATACTCTCACATATCATAATCATAATATACTATGCAAAATATTAATTAATCAATTCTATAAAAAATTACAAGTGGATCTTCCAACCACATTTATATCCTCTTGTTGTATCAAATTATAAACTCTAGATCATATAGGTGACAGTGTTGGTATAACAGACTATGTAGGACCTCTTTGACTTCTAACTTCCCTTCTTCCATATGTCATGCTCATTGAACCTTCATTGCATTCTCTAGATCCCATGGTCCTTTGTCTATAACCTTGTTTGGCTTGCTTCCCTCTGAATCTGGATCAAATCCCCTATCGTTGTAGCGGTCAATCATCCATCTGCTATCCTCACTGCTTAAATCTAAAAGACTATACAATCTTCAAAAAACACGATCAAATATGTCTCGTACCATAACGTGCACACTCTAGTACACCCACATTGGACTCATATATAAATTTTCTTATGTTGTTGAAAATATTCCTCTATTTTCACTGCTCTCCCTCCTAATTATGCCACCTCCTGATATCTTCTTGCTCAAATCATACTCGAACAATGGAATAGCCAAGTCATTCTATACCAATCTCTTTCTCTCAACAAACTCCAAAAACTCATGAATCCTTAGTGGGACAAGTGGATGCCTCAATTCATCTTGAATTCCTCTTAGAAACTTGTAACATTTTTCATTAATAGTACTGACCATTTAAGGTGCATATTTGGCCAGTGCAGTAAATTCTGCTTCATACTACATTATTATCATTTTTCCTTGCTCCAATCTCATGGAAGCCTCCTATATTTGTTGTCGGGCTAACAGAGGTACAAACTAGTCTTTGAAGACAACAAAAACTCTGTCCTTAAGATATCTACATTCATATTTCCTAGAAATTTTTCATGATGTTGTCCTATTTATGATCTCTCAACTTCTCCTTTAAATTAAAAGGAACATTACAAGTGATTCTTTTTTGATTCTATGGGCATTACATGCTGTCAAATATTTTCTATATCCTTAGTAACCAATTCTTACTGCCTATGGCTCTATAGCTCCCTTGGAAAATGGGGGCTTCAACTAATGAAATATTTTTAGATGTCTGTCATCTTCTGATTCCTTGTGTCCCACCTATTTACTCTGAGCATCACTCATAGCATGTGTAAGCATAGCATGTTGGCTAGCTGCATCAAACTATAAGAACTCACTAGAGCTGCTACCATGCACTCTGCCCATTATGTATATCCTGATCGGTAGGGTCCAACTATCCACTTATAAAATATTCTTTCCTAATCAATTAATTAACAAACTCAACATATATACATATGCAAAGAAATCAATCAAATGAATAAATAAAAGCATGTAATACACAACTTCAACCCCACTCATAAATCAATTCCTATAACTCTGGTTACATTCCAATTCTTCCAATAAATGTTCTGATACTATTTTTTGACGCCCCAGAATCAATTTTAGAAGAACTATTTATTTTATCTTTTTAATTAATCAAATAAATCAACTAAAGCTTCTAAACAATATATATGTATATCAAATAAAAATAACTAGCAATTATATATATATCAAAATATTATATTATATTCATTCTTTCAAAATTAATATAAAATTGATAGGAGATTAGTACAATCACTAATCTATCACAAACTCCTAACTGTAAAAAAATAAAGAAAAATATAAAGAAAAAAAAAAAGAGATTTCTAACAATTTCACTCCATCTGATCATGACCCCAATACTAACTTGAAATCATAAAAATTCACATTATGAGCTAAAAAAACCAGTAGAAAATCAAAATTCTATCATTGCTTTTAATATAAGGCAAAATAATTAATATATATATTCAATTATAGTCAATATCAATTATCATTTAATATGAACAATAAAAATCTCAAAAAATTAAGGATAAAATCAATATGATAATTGAAACTAAAAGATATATATATCAAATTATTAGACATACTGTAAAGAATAGTATTATCTAATGAATTATATCAGTATGCTATGCTATATTATATTAATATTAATGTCAGAATGAGTTATAAATTAGTTAATCAACTTAATGTACTATCAAATATGTATATACCATCATGAGTATAATTATGAAAAGCAATATATGACATTCAATTTTGATGTGGTGTTTTCTTTTGCATATATGTTATCTGTTATAGCTCTCAATCTATCAATTTTTATATGTGACTTTCAATAATCATTTAAGAGTCGTCACATTCTACCAATCAGTATAGTTCAATCAATCAGTTACACCCTACAATTAGGATTACATCACAAATATTTTCTTTAAAGGAAAGCTAGTCAGCCTACCCTCATGTGTAAGATATTATATTTTAAGAGCCAACTCGTATTAGTTATAGTGTAAACAATCAGTCTTTCTTACTTACATTCAAATGATATCTTTTTTTTTTTTAATGCAATATACGTTAATATCATATACAAAATGGAGAAATATATAAATACAGGAAAATCCATCAATTTGTATACTATTCATTTACTTCAAAAAAATCATATAATTAAATTTAGCTAGTAAAAATTCAATATACCCATGTCAAAATACTCATATTGATGAGATATATCACATACCAAAAGGTATGCGGTGAAAGTTTTATCAATACAAAAGTATTATCAATTTTTTGACAACAGAAATACAAATTTGATCAAAAAAATATCAATTACACAAAATTATTGAAATTAAAAATTAGGCAAATGTTATATTCTTTACAGCGAGACAAACAAAATTTTTAATTAGACTTACTGAAAAAAATTGCTCCGCGACCTCCAAATATAAGTTCATATTTTTTCTCTCCTCATTTTTCTCTTAAATTTCCCTAATTCCTTTCTCTGTTGCAAAATTAGCAAATGATGAAATGGCTTTAATGATATAAAGGTAATGGATTAAAATATTTTAATAAAATAATAAAATATTTTAATTAATTAAAATATAAAATTCATATAAATCATTTTGGACTTTAAAAATTATAAAAAATTCATAAAAATATCTTATTTTATTTAGAAAATTTTGATGAAATTGATTTACAAACCAACACCTGACAATTACAAAATTCTCACTTGTACTGAAATATGTAATTTTTTTTAAGGATTTGCATCAGTGCCAAAAAATAACAAAAAAAATATATTGTAATTAAAATATTACAATATAAATGCTATAACGAAGACGGTTTTTAAATTCGACTTAAAATGACTCAT
>NW_021444333.1:5676-9059 GCF_001605985.2 Dendrobium catenatum
ATAATTTTAATTAATTCTTATTTTATTTTAAAATTGAGGTTAAGTATATCAACATCTAAAATTGAGGTCTGATTATATATATAATATTTAATAAATTTAATAAATATGATTCCATGTAGTTGAAAGACGGCCTAAAATGAGATGCTTAATCGAAAATTTTATGATTGATTTTAAATTATTTGTAATTTGTTAATTTATTTATTAAGTTCAAATTAGGAACCTATTCAGCTTCGTTTTGGATATGATTACTCATCAGTCATCAATATCTCAGAAACGATAAGGACGATATTTTTTCTGCACGCTCTTTCCCGCTTCGCTCTTTGCTCACTCATGCTGTTTTCCTTCTCTCAATCCCCAGAGAGAATCTAGGGTTTTTCTCTTATTCCACAGCCAGAGAGATCCCTTATCTCTCTCTCTCTTCAGCACAGGCGAACATACGCAAGAGCAAGCGCTTATCGTATACTCTTTCTGTTCTCAACCCCTTCTGCAGACGCAAAGCATGGCATCGTTGAACGTCTTATATTCTCTCTGCAACTTTCGGCTCCCAAGAAGACCCAACCTTCCCAACAACTTCATCTCGTGCTGTTTTGGTCCTCCTGCGTTGGCCAAAGGTTATCTCCTTTATCTTTAACCTAGAACTAACGTTCTTATTATTTTTTTGTTTTTTTTTGTTTTTTTGCATTGTGTCATTTTACGTTGTCGTGTTGCTTTGTTTAGCCTTGTATGCTTTGTTTGCTTCTCTCTGTAGAATCAAAATATTGGCTACAAATTATTATTATTTTTTTAACCCTCTCTTTGTATTTCTAGTGTCGCTCTGAAATGCCCTTAAAGAAGGTGTTCATACCTTATTTATTTATTTATTTATTTTATATGGCATATTTGATTCAATGTGAGCGTGAATCAGGCTCATGTAAGAATATCAGATTTGATTTGAGGGTAGCAAAAAAGGGCAAAAACAAATGTCTCCTCTTAAGTGAATATAATATGAGTAGCATAAGGTCTAGGTTTGGTTATTTTATTTTATTTTATTTTATTTTGTACGGTTGGAGATGAAGAGCTATTTCTTCAGGTATCCATAAGCCATACCCATCCCACTTATTGTCATTCGGAGTTTCTGATTTCATCTATTTTGTTATATTTGTTGAGGAAAGTATCTATTTATATTTAAAAAAGGAAAATAGTTTTAGCTCGGGCTAAACTCTCCCATTAATTAGAGATATTATTAGGTGCGGAGTGCGGACAGGGAGAACCGTCTGCACAAGCATTGGGTACCCAGCGGTACCCGCATTCGGTACCACTGGGTACCGCTGGGTACCGCTAGGTACCCAGTGCTTGTGCGGACGGTGCGCACTCCACACCTAATAATTTTTCCATTAATTGAGCATGTTTGGAACAATGAGTATTTAAGAATGTTCCAACGAATTATGTGAAATTTTATGAAGGCCTGTCCAACTTTTGGCCAAGTTTGAAACGGGTTGAACTCCTTGCAAAGATTGAGCTTGAGCTATGTCGACATCATGCTATATATAACTAAAGTTGTGCTTGCACCTTGTGTGCTGTCACTTCAGTTGTGACAAACTGAAGTTTTTTTCGTGAAGTTGGATTGGGGTGAATATTCTAACACAGAGACATCATTCGTGGAATATGCTAATAATTGCTTGATATATAATTGTTGTGTTCAAAGCTTTTAGAATGGCACATTGTGCCTTTATTGGTGCCATGATTAAGTTCTGCAAACGTTAAAAATAAGTTAACAAGACCAAGATGCTCAATATAATTGTAATAGCCATCTCAAAGAAAACAAAAAACCCCGTCCTTTCATTGGATTTCATGAAATAATTTTTGATGTAGAACGAAAATGGGCTTTGCTAGGGAGAGGAAGAATTTGAAAAATTCTCGCATTTTTGTATTTTTATTTTCTCATTGTTATGGCCTATATATAGGCTAAGCTATCTGTAATAGGATGATGGATTATTAATAAAAAAAATTCGCGTTTTGCACTTGGAGTTCTTGGGGAAGAACGTTAGTGAAATATTTTCCCTCATATGGGGAGGGAGTCGAGTTTCCACCAGCCGCAGGATGGGTCCAAGGTCGTGACTTGAGAGATCCCTTGGAGCAGGGAAATCTTATCACCCACCCAACCTTGGAGACGGCCGGTTCGTGGTTTTCTCGTTGTATTTTCGTCTTCACTCAACCACCCTCTTTTTTTCTTCTTCGTCACATCAAGTCATTCACCAAATTTTCCCCACTTCTTCCCCACAACAAGCTCCACTTAAAATCCTTCCCATAACCTTCGGCCACCTCACCCGTCCTCACTTTGGCCGCGGCAAGGCCCTAAACCCGCCGGCCTCAACCATTCCCCTTCACCCTTGGAATTTCCTAACCGGACCGAGGATTTGATTTTGGATGATTTTGAAACTTCAAATCTCTTTGAAATTGGCATTCAGCTCCTTCCTAATTTAAGCTACTCTTCATTTTAGAAAGTATTGAATTAGATCTCTTTTGAATTTTAAATCAATTTGCGATTTAATTTTAAACTTTTCTAATCCTCAAAACTTAAAATTGTAGGGAAGCCTTAAATTAATCCATAAAATCCTCCCACCCTCATGCAAGCTTGTCGGGCCCTTCCTATACCCATTAATTCCTTTTATTTATTTCCTAAAACTCTCCCACTTATTTAGGAAATTAATTCCAAAACCCGCCCCAAGTTCTCCCTGGCAAAATTACTATTCCCTTTCTACTTAATTTCTTTCCAAACAGGAGAATTTCTCTTTGGGAAACAAATCAAAACTCCAGCCCCTTTACAAACCGCAGCCCCTCTCATTCTTTACCCTCCCCTCTCTCCTTTCATTACTCCTCTCCCCTACCCTTTATTGTTCCTATGCGTTTGCGTGCCCATAGTTTTTTGCTCCTTGCTAATCCTTGCCCGTATATTTTCCTCAATTAAATTCCACATCAAGGAATTAATTAAAGAATTCCAAACCTCTCGCTAAACCTTCCTCCCGCCAAACCTCACAATCCCGTCAGTGCTTCTCCCATCACCTCCCCTCCCCTTGCCTACCTGATGTGAAGAACTCTCTAATTCATAACATGTGCAGGAAATCTCACTCAGCCTTCTACTCCTAATCACGGCTTGGCCTCCTCCCCACTTTTCTCTTCATCTTAGGAGTCTATCAACTCTGAGATTCTTCTCAGGATTTTGGTTTTCGAATTTTGAAAATCCTTCCCAGACCAATGAAAGGGAGGCTTTGGGATTGCCAATCTGGCTGTTGACGATCCTTCCCAAGACCTCACCTTGGGTTGGCGATCTCCTCCCCCATCTCTATTTCTAAGCTCCAAAAACTCTAAGACGTCTCACAGGCTTTTGGGATGGAAAATCTGAC
>NW_021444334.1:0-417 GCF_001605985.2 Dendrobium catenatum
AAATTTTCCTACACCTTGTTTGTGAGTTGTGAGAATTTTTGAGAGAGGTTGCTTGAAGTCCTTAGGTGAGGGCTAGTACCCACCAATTGCAGGAAGTGTCCGGGTTTGTGGTCCTCCTCTTTCCGCCAATCCTTCCCCTCTCTCCTCCTTAAACCGCCGGCCATCCCTCCCATTCTCCCTCTCTCGGCCAAACCCCCATATCCTCGGCTGGCCACCCCTCTTCCCCCTCCAAGACACCGGCCACAAGGCCCATCCCCTCCTCCCCAAACTGTCGGCTCCAAGGTTCCTCTCCTCCAAGCCGCAGGCCCACGCCCCAGAGCCTTCCCTAACCGCCATCTCCAAACCCTAATCCTACCCTAGCTGCCGGCCTCATCCTCCTCCCCTTTGCCTCCAAAATTGAAGTCCCCATTTAATACT
>NW_021444335.1:0-310 GCF_001605985.2 Dendrobium catenatum
TAATAATATACATATATATATATTTTTTATAAAAAAATAGCTAACATAATGCTATCAAATTTAAAAGAGAAATTTTTTATCATTTATCTTCCAATTTAATATTGATTTTAGTAATAATATAAGTTGTAGTAAAAAAAAAACTATTGCTTCATTGTTTTGACTTCCAAAATGATTTTCAAAGTTTGAGTGCAATAATTTCTTCTGATTTGCTATTCACAATGAAATTAAACCTACTGAAAATGAAATTAAATAAAAATTTGATCACTTGTTTGACTGAGGAGAATCTAAAAATTGAAGATTAAAGCAACCA
>NW_021444336.1:0-230 GCF_001605985.2 Dendrobium catenatum
AGAAATCAATACATCAACCATCTATTGATACATCTAATGATTTATGAAAAAAGAGAAACTAGTGTGACATCCAAGTAAACTTTTTGGAGATCCACTAAATGAAAACTTTAGTGTGACATCCAAGCAAACTTTGGAGATCCACTAAATAAAAAACAATCAGCGTGACATCCAATCAAAATCTTGGAGATCCACAAAAGGGAACCACTGTGTGACATCCAGAGTGAATATTT
>NW_021444337.1:0-210 GCF_001605985.2 Dendrobium catenatum
AATGATGGTGGTAAATCCAATGATCATGGTAGGAAAAAGTTTGGGTTATGCTTACCTTGGGTTTGCTGGCTTTGGGGTCCACCTTGTCCTTTGGGCTATTTGATGGTTTTAAATGGGCCTTGACTGTTTTCGGTTTAAGCTTTAATTGTTGAAATTCTAGTGGTGCCAGCTCGTTATTATCAAGTAGTGGTGTAGCTCATTATGAGCTGA
>NW_021444338.1:0-297 GCF_001605985.2 Dendrobium catenatum
AATTTTAAAATAATGTGATAGAAAATAAAAAAAATAAAGTCAAATGATATTCTAGGATTAGATTGGGGTATTTAAATAATATTAACAAAAGAATTTTTTAGAGTATGATTTTAGATCTTATGATTTTATTTGTGTATGAGGATGCTTATATATATTATGTTGGAAAAAGTGGATAGTGATATTAAGAATATTGTAAAAGAT
The DNA here is from genome assembly GCF_001605985.2 of Dendrobium catenatum. Lineage (NCBI taxonomy): Eukaryota > Viridiplantae > Streptophyta > Magnoliopsida > Asparagales > Orchidaceae > Dendrobium > Dendrobium catenatum. Next base: position 202 of record NW_021444338.1, read on the forward strand.
ATGCTTAGAGTTTTGAAGGGAAAATTTTTAAATAGTAAAAATAGTTAGTGGTGGAATCTAAATATGTAAGAAAAGATAAAAAATAAAAAGATTTAT
>NW_021444339.1:0-313 GCF_001605985.2 Dendrobium catenatum
AGGCAAGTTTTTTTATTATGATCACCTACTTAAGGCAAATTCTCTTGTAAGCCAACAATATTAGATTAAGTATATTGGGTTATCATGACTTCAACTAGTTTGATTTATCTTGAATTGAATTGACTTAGCTTGAATTGGATTTTGTAGATAGTTGAATGTACAATTGTACTACTATATACCATAGTCCATGACAACATATAATATTATGCTTAATGTTGTTATACTCTACTATATTATATTCTACTATACTTTAGTATATTATTTATATAATTATATTATATTATATTGTACTATATACTATATTGTATTGTAC
>NW_021444340.1:0-469 GCF_001605985.2 Dendrobium catenatum
ATGGACATGCTCATAGTGAATGTTTTAAATTGCATCCGGATTTAAAAAAGAAGGACTCAAAACAGGAGGTTAAAACGCCTAACATAGATATTAACAAAATTTACGTTCCTAAAGTGATCTCCAATGGGGGGGATATTGCTACTCAGATGGTTTCTTCGTCTGATTTGCAGCATGGTAATGAAGAAATTGATGTTCATAAGGAAGGTAATGTGGGGGAAGATGCTACTGAAAAGGTTGTCTCAAATGAAAGAAATGCTGATCTTAACGTTTCCAATCAGATTATTAATGTTCAAGATTCTAATATGGTGGTTTCTTCTGAGCCTAAGCTTTTTATTATGGTTGATGATTTAATGAATAATATGCCTGCTATGTCTAACTCTGTAGCTATTGAGAATGCATTGATGGATAAACAGGTCAATGGGCAGTCTACGAGTAATGTTGAAGATTTGGCTGTGGAATCGGAGGAAGA
>NW_021444341.1:0-1335 GCF_001605985.2 Dendrobium catenatum
AGTTGGATTTTTGTTTTCCAAAAGAATTTTGTAGCCTAAAGGATGTCCGATCTAGGGTTAACAGAATCAGATGTTCTACCTTATTCTGATTAAGATTTGTTAAACTTCTTGATCTCTTGGAACTTTAAAAGTTTAACTTTTTGGAAAAATTCTCATATGATGCCTCCTTAAAACAAAAAAAAAATTAAAATCCAAAAATATTCATCTTTTGATTTTCATTGTGTTTTTGTTTTTGTGTTACTGTGTTTTAACTATTTTTCTTTTGTTTTATTTTTGAGGGTCTTGATCATCACCATCTTTTCTTTGTTTTCAATTCCTAGTCACATCGTCCTGGCCGATATTTTTATCGTCCTGGATGATATGACAAATCATCTTAAAAATCCATCTGCTGACCTTTTCTGTGCTTGCTGAAACTCATCGGCCTGGACGATCCTATATTGTCCTGGATGATTTGATCAAACTCTTGGTGATAGTCCTGGCTGATAGTATATTTGTGTGGTCGATGCATTTTATGTGCATCGTCCTGGCCGATACACTGGATCGTCCTAGACGATCCACGTGTCAGCACGTTTTGATCTTTATGCCCCGGATGATCCATTATTGGACAATCGGCTAGGCCGATCCACTGTTCGTCCTAGACGATACACGTGGCAAGAATTTAAAACGTTTTAACTTCGGCCAGTACGATCAATTAATGTGCATCATCCTGGACGATACACATAATCGGCCCGGATGATATGCTTTTTCAACGGTCATCCGGCCTGACTCCTCGGGCCGATCGCTTGTATCTAATCGGCATGGTCGATATCTGATTGGCCCGGATGATCTGACCGTCTTTTTGACCAATCGGCCTGTACGTAATTATTGAGCCATATCGGCCTGGACGATGCTGCGATCGGCCAGGACGATATGGCCGTTTCTTTAAATTCTGACCGATTCCAGACAAGTTTTCTCACTCTCCACCTTTCTTCCTTGTGTGTTTTCTTACTAGCTCCATTCTATGGCTGGTGGGAAGCGTGTTCGTCAGGCATCTGGGAGTTCCTCGAGGGTGACTCTGGACCCTCGATTCAGGGAGGCAGAAGATCAGGCTGCCTACCGTCGCTACAAGGAGTGTGGCATCACCCTCTCCCGGACAATTAATCCTGCATATCTCTTATATCCGGTAATGGATCTCTTTGCCCACACCTCTCTTTATTTTATACTCACCCTCGTTGTCCCTTTTTCCTCCTAACTCCTCCTAGAATTTTATGCAAATCTTCGCATAAATTCTACCTTGACAGCCCTGACCTCCTATGTGAATCGACGCCCAGTCGAGATCACATATCAGGACTGTGC
>NW_021444342.1:0-362 GCF_001605985.2 Dendrobium catenatum
TCTATTCTACTGAAGCAACATCAATCAACATCCTGATGTTTATCTATTCGATCAAAATCGCACAGAACCCAAAATAACCAGTAGAATCGTTACATAAAATGCTCAAAATGTGTAAAAAAATCATATCAATAACATATCAAAAGTTGTGCGGTGAAAGGTTCGTCAATATAAAATACGGCGCATTTTTCAGTAACGAAAACACAAATCTGTGCATAAAACGATCAAAACTCAACATCTTCGAAAACAGAAATAGGATTCGGAGTCCTTACCACGAGATAAACACTTTTTCAGCGGCGTCGGACGAAAAGAGCTCCGCGGCCTCCGGAAACCAGCTTTTCCTTTGCTTTCCTTCTCCTTCTCTC
>NW_021444343.1:0-217 GCF_001605985.2 Dendrobium catenatum
AGCCCAATATTTAAGATAGGCTGGAGTGTTTCTGAAGTGATTCAGAATCTCAAAACACTCCCTACTCCTTTTTTTGACTCCAGAAATAACTGTTCAGCCTTGATCCAATCCCTCTTGAAATTCCTACCCTTTTCTTCCTTTGATATCAATCTTTGAAAATCTTAAATAAAATTTACACCGCTATTTTAATCGGGAGTTTTTGTAGGAAACTTCTATT
>NW_021444344.1:0-521 GCF_001605985.2 Dendrobium catenatum
TCTTTTTTGTTTCATTTCAGCAGGTCAACAAATGCCTTCCAATAAATGTGGTATGCATTTGGAGCGGGCCACGTTTGTTGTATGCTGATTGACCCTGTAGATCTCTAGATATTTATTCTAGATATCACACTAGGGTTTCCATTTAGTGGATCTCCAAGATTTAGTTTGGATATCACACTAATCTTTTCTTCCTCCATAGATCTCTTGGATGTATCAGTAGATGGTTGAGATACTAATTTCTTTTGCCCTATGCTTTGTGCTGCGGACATTGATAGAGAATTACTTGATTTGTCTTTACTAACTTGTCAGGTAATTTGTATGCCTTCTGCCCTCTGCTTCTAGCTTTGACAGGCTTGTTGAAGGGGTAGATGTCGGTGACCTAAACCCTTAGGTTTGTATTAGGTCGGTGGCGAGAAGTCATCGGTCCAGAGCTTTATGCATAACGGACTTGTTGATGACAAAATCCTTTTAGTTCAGCCATAGGATTTTCATGAACTTTGGGATAGTTTTCTTCGGTCCTT
>NW_021444345.1:0-200 GCF_001605985.2 Dendrobium catenatum
CAATATACCACATAATTTTAACCACCCACATGCTTATGAAACCGATGCATTGTAATAGAATTAACATCATTCGTAGCCTATCTCAACACTTATCGATCAAGGTGCCAATGAAGGGAAAAGATTATACGCCATTCAATATGAATGACAATACTCATTTTAAAACGACTTAGAGCAAAAAACAGGGAAAAGTCTGCACATAA
>NW_021444346.1:0-1202 GCF_001605985.2 Dendrobium catenatum
AATGAAGAGCAATCATGGGGGAGTGGATTAGTGAATGGTTGAATCCCAATCATTCACTAATCACTTTATGAGGTGCATTTACTTTTTTTTTCGTACTTTACATTTGTAGGACGCAAGAGCACTTAGTTTATGCTCTCCTAGATCTATGGACATGGTGTGTTTACTTTGTTTATGTAATATATACATTGATACCTCAAGATTTAGTCTAAAACTTCCGTTTAAATTCCTATAATGTAGTGAGTCACCCTAAGGATAAAACTTAAGGACCCGTTTAGCAAACTTAAAAAATTTCTAGGAGCTAAAAAAGATCCTTGATTGACATAAAAACTTTAAAATTCAAACTTAGTGAGATCTTGAACCTCCCATGTTTTTTTAGGAATTTTTAGGGCTTTTTAGACCCCTTAATTAACCAACCATAATTCAACCCATTAATTAGGCCCCAATATCTTCTAAACATTATAATAAATCCATTTTAATTAAAAAAAATACCCATAATAGTTCCAATTATTTGTAATTCAGCCCTCAACCTTAGATAAATAGGGCCCCTTAGTTTGACCTCAAATTGACCCTTAATTTAAACTTTAACAAAAATGACCTTTTTACCCCTAATAAATTATTAACAATTACTAAAAATTCCAAAATTTTCCCAAACACTTGGAAACGCCTTATTTGGTCATTTTTGACCTTTGGGGGTGATTTCAATCAGTTTGGAGCTGATTTGGACCAAAACCATAAAACACCCCTTAATTAGATTATTTAGATAATTCAATAAATACCCAAACTTTAGAAATTCATAACGAATTGTATAAAATTCTAAATTAGAAAAACTCAACTGTATTCAACTCCAATTAGGGTCTAGTATTTTTTAAAAATATTAGGATTGCAGAAACTAATATAAATCTATAAGTCAACTTTCCGGTCAACCTCAACCTATAGTCCAAGGCCCGAAACTTGCAAAATTCATAACTTTGCGTAAGAAACTCTAAATCCAGAAAAATACCTATCTAACTACTCATATTAATGTATGGTATTTACCTAAAGTGTTAGGAATTCCAAACTTAGCCTATTTCCCATAGTGACCTTTTGGACCCCCTCAACCACCTAGAAGGACCTGAGACTTTTTAAAATTGGCTAATATAATTTAAACGTCAAATATCACTATCCTAAGCTTTAAAAATGAATTAACAAAATAAATTAACTAA
>NW_021444347.1:0-1689 GCF_001605985.2 Dendrobium catenatum
GCCTTAGTACGGGACGAACTGAAGAAAATTGTGAAGAATCTGTATGGTTTGTCTGGATGAACCTGTACGAGCCTGGACGAACCGTTAGGACGAAATTTGTCCAGAGAGCAAATCGTCCAGGAATGAATGCATTTTCGTCTGAACGAATTTTGTACAGAGGGCAAATCGTCCCGGGACGATTTGGGATCGTCCGGGATGATCTGCATGGATATATAATGGGAGGAGATGATTATTGAGATCATTATAGTAGATTTGGTAAATGAACATATTATATGCTTTGGTTGAGTGGCTCTCTGAGATGAGAGATTATTAAGTGTGGAGTTCGGATCGAAGCTGCATTTTATTTTTTTGAGTTTGCGCAGCAAAAGTGTAGTGGTGAATAGTAATTATGCTTTTGCTGCACACACTTACAAAAATCAGACGATTTTATGGTCCGAACTCCACATGTAATAATTCCTTCTCTGAAAGAGGCAAATTTGGGGTGAGAATTTTTTTAGGATGAGTGATCATAAGATGAGTACCTCCTTGGGTCGAGATACACTAAGACAAGTTGCTCGCTCACTCAAGCTTAGCTGATTTACGTGCTTACTTGTTCGAGCTTTCTTAAGGAATGCTTCATCGGGGGTCACTGCACACCCTAGGTGAATCTTTGTTAGGGTGAGTATGATCTAAGTGAGTCATGTCTTGGATGAGTGAACTTCTTAGTCGTGCTTGTTTGAGGTAGGCATGACTAGCTCTTTGAATTGCTTATATCTGTATATTGGGGTGTATATTTGTTCTCCATTTCTCTTACTCTTTTGAAAAGTAACTTATAGAAAGAATACGAGAACTATATAGAAAAAAAATTATTTCTTTTGACTTGTGACAATGATGAGTTACTATAAATCCTCATGTGACCAATCATCTCGTTAATTGGATCAATTGAGCTCAATTGAACCCAAATGAGCCAAATTGACCAAATTAACCATAAAATTCAAATCGATTAAAGTCATTGGCATGGGGCTTTCCTAAAATAATATAACATGTCCTAATCTTGGTCAACCACTATTAACCACATGTCTGAACCTAATTGGTGAATAGGTCCATATACCTCATCAAGAGAGATATGGCTTATTATTATTATGTCATATATCCCAAAATCATTATGAGATTTTTTGCTTACTTTTATGTAATAGTTGATATAATGAGAATTTATTAAAATATATTCTTATTATTATTAATGCTCTTCTCTTTAATTATTTTGTAATTAATATATTATCTTCTTTCATTATTATATTCTCTTGCTTATATTTACATAAATATATTACTAAATTCAATTCAATAGAAAAAATTATAATAAAAGTATATTATAATTATTTTTAAAATATTTAAAATTATTTTTGGGCTAAATTCACTATATAAAAATTAATATTTTTTTCCTTACATTTATCTTAAAATAAATTAGAAATATTAAAACTCATAAGCAAATTTTCATCAATATATTCTCACCCCAACATAATGTGCATCTACTCTTTTTGTTGTGTGGACAATAGAGAATGACCCGTTCACATCTCTGTGGGATGAGATGCATAGCCAGCACAGCACATGTGCGACATTAATTATAGCAGACCCAACGACAAAATTTATTAATTTACGCACTTTAATAAAAGAACATCAAAGGGTTAAAATGTTGGGGGAATTATTCAGATG
>NW_021444348.1:0-330 GCF_001605985.2 Dendrobium catenatum
TTCTTTTTTTTTTTTTTAATTTTCATCTCTATAGGATCGTAGCTTTGCCTGCATCTCATTTTAAACCTTTCTCATCTCTTCTATCTCTCTCGTTAGGGCAGCAATCCTCTAGCTAATAGTTTTTTCAGCTCTACTAGGATCATAAAATGCTAATATAAATGAACTACCCTCATAAGAATAGTCTTACGAACCCAAGCCATATACCCTTCCCCTTTTCCTTCATCAGACATCTGATCACATATGATACTTAAAATACTGGGTCGATCTTGAAGATGATCCATCACCAGTAGACTTACGACTTTCCTAAACTCATACAAAATCATCCTATGA
>NW_021444349.1:0-216 GCF_001605985.2 Dendrobium catenatum
AAGCTTACCTTGCGAGTAGAAGAAGGATGAGCTTCGGCCGAGGCCGGAGAGGCGGGCCGTAGAGGCGGGCGAATCAGGCGTTGGGTTCAGGAGAGGGCCTGTCAGGATCAGTCCAGGCGTTGGGAGCTCGTCGGGTCCGGTCTTGGACCGTGTGAAACCAGGAGAGGAGGAGCTAGGGCATCGGCCTTGGCTGGATCTCGCGAACTCCAGGGAGAG
>NW_021444350.1:0-337 GCF_001605985.2 Dendrobium catenatum
CTAGCTGAAATAATTGGCAAATGATCATATTACATTTGCCAATTGTATTAAAGATGATAAATGAACTAAAATAGAAATGCAATGATAGCTTCACTAAAATACTATGACACTACAGTTAATTCATATTTGTTCTACATCATAGCGCAATCTATTTACTAATTTTAAGTGCTTATAGTATGACATTGCAATATTGTGCCAACCAATTGAAATAATTTTCAATAACAAGTAAGCTGAGTTTGAAATAATTCATTAATTACCAATACAACAACAACAACAACATCAAGCCTTTGTCCCACTGCGTGGGGTCGGCTACATGAATCCTTTTTCGCCATTGTGT
>NW_021444351.1:0-203 GCF_001605985.2 Dendrobium catenatum
AAACACGATCCAAACTTGAACGAGTTGATAATAAATGAACTCAAACATGAACACTCACATACTTGGCTAGACTCGGTTCGTTTGCAGCCCTATCTTGCCTTGAACTGCTAATTTTAGACCCTCTTAGAGCCCTTGAACTTTTTTGTCTTGTTTTTTAACAAGATTCTATTTTCTGATTTTGCATTTTGTTATGCTTGTGCATT
>NW_021444352.1:0-215 GCF_001605985.2 Dendrobium catenatum
CTAGACAGGAAAATCTGAGTTTAGATTTTCCTTTAGCTGATTTAAGTATTTTTTTCTATTTTTTTATTCTTTATGTTGGTATATTCATGCATATGATGATTCCTAAGAGGAGAGAATATGCTCTCTAACGATTAAAGATTTCGCCACTCAAGTTTGGTTCAGCTGTTGGTTCTCTAGTTCAGCATTTGTTCTATTGTTTTGACCTTGTAGACCTG
>NW_021444353.1:0-235 GCF_001605985.2 Dendrobium catenatum
ACCGGTCCCGCGTGGACCGGCTGGACCGGTCTAACAAAGTCCTAAAAAAGTCAGGACGAAGACCCCTTCAAACCCTAAAATCATCCTTAACATATTCCTCGAAAAATCCACTCCTGAAAAGTTAAATGTTGGTTCCTGGTTAGGGAAAAATTGGGCCAATGCCAAGTTTGGTGCTGAGGTGCCTGCCTCCTTCTCTTAAGACTCCCAAAATTCAATTCTGTGCATTGATGTGACA
>NW_021444354.1:0-5351 GCF_001605985.2 Dendrobium catenatum
CCACATCAAATGTCGCATGTTAAGCTTCTCCACTGCTCTTTCAAATAATCTTCGATCATTTGTCTTTTTCCTCGGATGCTGCGTGACAAGTATCAAATCATTTTTGTTTATCTTGTCTTACTCAAAACTCTAGTCGAAGTTGAATGCTCAAACCATCCTCTATGAAGGAAAAGGGCTCAACAAAGGTTCGAATGCACTCGCCGAAGCTAAATGGTCAAACCATCTTTGACGAATAAGTACTTGATAAAAGTAGATTATTAGATATTTCGTAATCCTTGAGCTTTTTATTTTTACTCATTATGTTTTCCTTCATGATTTCTTTTTAAATTTCATGTTCATTGATCTATACCCTATACAAAGTTTTGCAAATTTTGATGTTATTTTATTGTTTTATTTTGTAGCCTTTTTTGCTTTTGAGTCATTTTTTGTTGAATATTCTTTTTCTATTTAATTTCATTTTTTTATCAAAAAATTTCTTGTCTACATATTTTAGTATTAGTTACCTCTATTATTATTATATATCCAAAAGAAATTTGCATTTATCTGTATTTTATTCATAATTTTTTAATATTTTGTGCTGTGTCTAAAAGAGTGCATGTTGTGTCATATCTTATGGCTCCACGGGGACCTTTGCACTCGATGAGCTATTGGTGATTGACAAGTATGGCGGAGATATATCTCAAACCTTTGATAAGTATTAGATTTGATCGAACATAAAAGTTTTCAAATAACTCTTCAATAATGCTTGGATTACTCCAACGTATAATTTTCGAAAGTTTGGCAACCCCTTTTGGTTACTTTAGAGGCTAAGCCTATCAACACTTTTACCTCTTCTTCGCAAGTCATCATAATTTGTAAACCCATGCCACATGTGTAAATCATCATAAACTTCCCCTTAGCATTAGTATCACAAATCATTTAAAAAATATATAGGATTACTATGAACATGTTATTTAAAATTACATCAACGTTTATCTTAGAATGAACAAAATGTCTGATGAGGACATCGACAGACGCTACTGACATGTTTATCGATGAAGGAATCGTAGACCTTACGGCCACGATTTAGCGCCTCTACTTTTGATTCAAATTTCATGATGTGTTATTTAGTTATTTGTTGTTTTCCATTTTTACCCCTTTGGAGAGTTGTTTTGTTATTGTAGCTCAGATGGCAATTTCGTACTTTTTCTTTTCATGAGTGGAGACCGACTTATATATAGTGGTCTCATATGTTGTAATTTTTGATGATCGATTAATAGAAATTTTCTTTGCTTCTTCCTTTTCTTGCATGAGAGCTAGAGAAGGGTGATTGAGCTCAAGGTGAGCTAGTGCATTACCCATTAGTCGTTGGAAGCGTCCACGACTCGTGGCTTTATTTTATCTTCTTATTTTCTTCTCCACCTCTTGTTCTCCTCCTCTACTACCGCCAATCCCCATAACCCCACCTCCAGCTATCTCCCAAACCAAACCACCACACGTCGTCCTTGCCAAGCCAACCCGCCACTTATCTCCCTCATCTCCCACCCAACCTGGCGCCACCTCAACCCCACTACTCATGCCGCCGACCACCCCACCATTTTCCCTCATGATGGTAATCTCTATATCCTAAAGACTTTCCATAATTCACCCTACGAGAAAGTCGAAAGGATTTAATTCAAATTTGAAATTCAAAATTTTGAATTTCAAATTTTTTCCAAATTTGGAATTCTTATTTAGGAAAGTGTTATGCATGATTCAAATTTAAATTAAAAAAAGATTGGATTTTGTAATAACCTTCATAATACATTTTTCTTCTTTGGAAACTCCCCAAATCCCCTCCCTCTCCTCTCTCCTAACCGCCGGCCTCATACATGGGCCCCTCTCATTAATTCCCTAATCAATGCATTGATGGACACTTAATTTGAAATCAAATTTCAAATTAATTTTCCCCCAATTCCATTCATAATCCTGAAATTAATTTCAGGTTTTGAAATAACCTCCTCCCCCTCTCTCTTGAACCCGCCGGCCCACCTCTTGATGGACCCCATTTAATGCCCATTAATCCCCCCCCCTAAATTTTATTTGAAATTTGAAATTAATTTCAAATTGATTCCCTCCTAATTTACTCAGAAATCTGAAATTAATTTCAGATTTGAGTAAATCCCATTCTCCCCCCATCTAACCTAAATCCCCTCACCCAAGTCACCCGCCCCCTCTCCATCTAACTTGGCCGCCTCTCTCCTTGCTCCCTCCCTTGTGAAGTTTGAAGTCAAGAGAAGAAGACGACACCTTCCCGCCTCCACTTCAATGACGTATGGCTGATCCTGAAATTGAGGGCGGATTGGTATTCGACGTCTACGACGACATCCATATCACCCGTTCACCGTTCTTCGACGTCGGGTTTAGCTCCGACGACACTGTTGAAGACTATTTGAACCACATCCTTCCTACTCTCGTGGACGTCATCGACAATCAATTTCAGGACTACGATTGGAACATCAATGGTCATCCACCTGTGCCATCTCATCCACCATCGACCTTTCCGTGGATCAAGACCATTGGTGTTGCAACTGTCCTCGTGGCATCGTTGGGTGTGCTGAAAACCTTCCTCCGCAAAGCCATACTTTGAGTGTGAGTGAGCATGGTAACTCATAGTGAATTTTCTAAATATTAATCGTGGGATTGTATTACAATATATTTGCTTTTCTGTGATAGTTTCGGAGTTATCTTAATATGCCTTAAAACTTTTGAATTGTAACTGCTTACTATATTAAAATTGACGATTGAAAGTTCTTTAATCTATTCCTACGAAATCTCCATCTTAAGTTGCAAGCTTTGAAATCCTTTTAAATATTTTCCGTGCAATTCTTGATTGATTCACATCAATGTCACAACTTGCAAGTACTTTAGTTATAAAGGGTCAAATGAACTAGATATATTCCAAGGTATATGCATGCCAATATGTGAAAGTGCATCTAGATACTTGACTATGCATGATAGATCATGTGACTTATATCATATTAAGATAACATGTAATGACTTTATGCAAGGAAGCATGAACAATATAGGTCAAATATTGACAAGCTTAATATGCCCTCTAGGATTATATACAAGTCCAATAGTATATTGTACGGAGTTAACAAGCAATGGACTTAAGAATATATTGCTCCCTTTCTTGGTTGAGTATCTCTCAAACTTAAGGAAAAAATCTATAAGATGGTGATGAGACCTGCAATGCTTTATGACGTAGAATGCTGGCCATTAAAAGAGAAGTATAATATTAAGTTAAATGTTGCAAATATAAGGATGCTCAGGTGGATGAGTGGTTTTACTCTTAGAGACGGGACACGAAATGAGCATATACGTGAAAAGGTTGGAGTAGCTCCAGTGGAAGATAAGATTTGAGAGAGTCGCTTTAGAGGATTTGGTCACAGAAAACAACGACCTCTCAATGAACTAGTTAGGAAAGTAGTTGTATTAGATTTGACTTATGTTAAGAGAGGTAGAGGTAGACCTGAAAAGACTTGGTTAGAAAATATTAGAAATAGCCTTTCTTTATTAGATTTAAATGAAAATTTGATCTTAACAGGGCACAATGGAGAAAAATGATTCATTTAGCCAACCTCACATAGTGGGATCAAGGTTTGATGTTGTTGTTATAGTTGTTGTTGTTAATGGTTGAGTATCTCACAACAATTGGTTAATGCCATCCTTTAAAACCATAATTGCCACCCAAATCCAAATTTGGGATTGCATGTTTGTTTTAGTATGGGAGGGGAAAGCACAATGCATTAGTTAAGAGAATAATAACATCAAACCAAATTTTAATTCAATTAATTTAATTATTTGATTAAACCAAAATAACACTGGCGTTGTCAGGTCCCAAGTCCTGGATGAGAAAAGTGAAGGGTTGCGTTAGGTAGTCGACAACCAGCATAAAACTTGTCGAATAATAATGACATGAATCATTTAAGAAATTGTGTTAATGCTAGGGCGTCCCCTGGAAGCGACGCGCTGTATGGCCTGAATACAGTGACAAGTGTGCAAGGGCCGCTGCACCGGCGCCCGGGTGCAGTGTTAAATAGGCAAGGGTTCCCACATCAAGGACGAATGTGGGCAAATAAGCTAGTCCATGAAACTAAAATTAGGACATAAATTTGGAATATATGTTCTCTTACATGAAAATTAATGAAATTAATATATATTATGATTCATAGGAAGTTAAATATTTTGTGCATTTAGAAAACTAAATGGGTCGGAGAGAAGGCTAAAGAAATTGATAGTTTAGGATTTAAACTTTGGTATTCGGGTAGGAGTCATATTATAAATGGTGTAGGTGTTATTATAGATAAAAGTTTGAAGGATAATGTTATAAAAATTAATTGGATTGAAAATAAAATTATAACTTTAAAGATTGTTGTTGATGATAAGATTGTTAATATTATAAATGCTTATGCTCCTCAAGTAGGTTTGGATATGTGTTTTAAATTAAATTTTTGGAATGACTTAGAAAAATTAAATACAAAAGATACCTCTTGAAGAAAGAGTTTTTATTGGAGAAGATTTAAATGGACATGTTGGTAGTGAGGTAGACGATTTTAAAAACATTCATGGTGGCCATGGATTTGGAACGATAAATGAAGGTGGTAAGACCCTATTAGATTTTTGTTTAGCTTATAATTTTTCAATTGCTAATACCTTATTTAAGAAGATGAATGAGCATCTCATCACTTATAAAAATAGATATTGTTCAACCCAGATTGACTATTTTCTTATAAGAAAATTAGATCGTTTATATTGCAAAGATTGTAAAGTTATTCCGAGTGAAAATTTATGTACCCAACATCGATTATTAGTTTTGGACTTTAAGATAAATGAGCAAAAAGGAAAAAATAAATTAAAACGATATTTATAGGATTAGATGGGGGCATTTAAAGAATATTAACAAAAATATTTTTGAGAGTAAGATTTTAGATCTTAATATTTTGTCTGTGCATAAGGATGCTAATGTTATGTGAGAAAAAGTGGCTAGTGATATTAAGAATATTGCAAAAGATGTGCTTGGAGTATCAAATGAAAAAGCTCATAATAGTAAAAATAGTTGGTGGTGAAATCCAAATGTCCAAGAAAAGATTAAAAATAAGAAGATTTGTTATAAAAATTGGTTTAATTTTAAAAATTCTGATAATTGGGAAAGATATAAAGAGGCTCATAAGGAATCTAAGAAAATAATATGTGATGCAAAGACCGTAGCTTTTAGTGGTTTATATAATAGATTATATACTAAGGAGGGAGAAAGATATATGTATAAGTTAGCCAAACAAAGAGAGATATAAGTAGTAAGGATTTAGTTCAAGTGAAGTGTATTAAGG
>NW_021444355.1:0-228 GCF_001605985.2 Dendrobium catenatum
GACTTAGAAATTCTATTTTTACTCAAATCGGCCAGCACGATATTTACATCATCCTGGACGATCTGGCTTAAAACAGAAATTATAATCAGGGGTTCTTAATTAAGGAAGCCGTCATTAGCAAATCGGCTTAGACGATACGTGTATCAGCCAGGACAATAGGATTAAAATATAAAGAAATTGGAACCATAAATAATTAAGGTATTCTGTATTTTTGGCAATCGGCCAGGA
>NW_021444356.1:0-231 GCF_001605985.2 Dendrobium catenatum
AAAGTATGGCATATTAACTTAATTCCATCTATAATTCACACAATCTTATGCATCACCTTTATTCTTAAAAATAGGAATTAACACACTCATTTTCCACTCATCTGGCATCTTTTTAATTTTCAAAATAATATTAAAAAGTTTAGTAAGCCAAGAAATTCCTTTGTCTCCTAAGCATTTTCACACCTCTATTGGAATACCATCAGGTCTAACAGATTTTTTACCCTTCATTTT
>NW_021444357.1:0-266 GCF_001605985.2 Dendrobium catenatum
AAACCCCACAGGAATGCCTCTGAAAACTTCCTGTAAAAGCAAATGAGGAATCTTTTCCTAATTTTGCCTATGCTAAAATAACTCATTCTCGTATTCTGATTCAAAGCGAGATACACTTTAAGGTAATGCACCTTTTTACCTCCACCCAATTTCAATTCATTCTTTCTCTCATCCACCTTTACAACAAACAAACATTTCTTTACTTTCTAGCCAACATGAGTTTTAATTTCGACCACTCCTGCATAAGTTCTTTTGTTTTTAAACAA
>NW_021444358.1:0-302 GCF_001605985.2 Dendrobium catenatum
AGGGAGGAGGTGACGGTTAAGAGGTCGGGCGGCTCCAAGCGTCGGGTTATGAGAGAGGAGGCGGGTTAGCTTCTCTCTCTCTCTCTCTCTATCTCTCTCTCTCTCTCTCTCTCTCTCTCTCTCTCTCTCTCTCTGTGTGCTTGTGGGCTCCGAAAATTCGGCCCCAGCCTCCCCACCGCACGATTTCTTTTTAATATTTCACGGCGAGGGAGTTTTAACTGAATAAAGTTCCAGGGTAAATTTTGGAAGGCAGATGGGTTTGTACTTAAGACACTACCCAGAGATTTCGCCCTCATTTTGCG
>NW_021444359.1:0-343 GCF_001605985.2 Dendrobium catenatum
AACATGTCCCACACCCAATACAATTGACTCAAGAAAGAAAAAGATTACAAACTGACACAAACCTATTATACCCAATCTTGAGCTGGTTCTGAATTGCAGTCTTGATTGTGTGGTCCTGAAATGTTAGTACATAAGGTAATCGTATAGAAAAGGAAATGTTTGCTATAATCAAAATTATGAACCATAGATCCGCAATAATCTCCCCCTTTTTGATGATGGCAAACAAATTGAATTTTCAAAAAGACTATTTTCTCGTAATCTCCCCCTCACTTGGATAATATAAAAAAATAGGGAGATCAATATATATTTGTTATTTTATAATTTTTGAAAAGAAAACAAATGA
>NW_021444360.1:0-316 GCF_001605985.2 Dendrobium catenatum
TACTCAAGAAAAAGCTCTCGACCTTGGGCATTACTCTCGAACTCTCTCTCTCTCTCTCAGTTTTTTTTTTCTCTAGCTCCCTCTCCCTCTCTCTCTCTCGGGATTCTTCGCTCAACCCGACCGACCTCCTTCAAGGTTGCAAGGTAAGTTTCCCTCTTCCTCTTCTCCTTCCTCCCCTTCTTCTTTCTCCCTAGTCTTCTTCCTCTTCTTCTTTTCTTCTTCCCTCCCTTTCTTCGTTTCTTCTTATTCTATACAAAAAAAAATCTGAGAATAAAACTACTTTGAGTTGTTCCTTTGTTCTTATGTCTATGTCTCC
>NW_021444361.1:0-285 GCF_001605985.2 Dendrobium catenatum
TGCCACATAAGCCAAATAATAATTTAATAATTAAATAAATCACGAATTTAATTGGCTTAATTTTCGATAGCAACTAATGTATAAAACTGTATTTATATGTATAATAATATGGGCCCATTTATAGAAATTTCCCAACATCATGATGACGTCCGGTGTCAACACAGAATAATTTTCCGGATTCATACTGAAAAAAAAAACTTGAAAACGAGTCAGTTTTGGGTATTCAAGTTGACCAAAAACAGCTCATTTTTCAAACTCGGACCCAGAATCTTCGAATAGGCTTTG
>NW_021444362.1:0-209 GCF_001605985.2 Dendrobium catenatum
CTTAAATTTTATGAATTTCTATGATTGACCAAATGTTTTTAGTTTAAAATTGCATACTTTATGTCAATCACCATTTAGATTAAATTTTCAAATGAATTTTATACAATTATTATATTTCTCGTTTATTTCTTCTTCATTTTTTGTTGTTGTCAAAAAGGGGGAGAAATTATTGTGTTTGTGTGTTCCTGTTTTGTAGTTTGTTATTAAAA
>NW_021444363.1:0-510 GCF_001605985.2 Dendrobium catenatum
TTACCCTTCGGAACTTAGTATCGTTAACTTCATTTACCGCGACTTCTCCTCGCCGAATAAGAAAAGCGCGGCGGGGAGGCCGGGGCCGAATTTCCGGAGCCCGCAGATTTCTGGCGACTCCACTGGGGATTGGTTTCTCTTTCCATCTTTGGCTAGTTGTCTCAGTGTTATAGTAGTAGCAAAAAAAAATATAATGATAATATTGAGCTCTGTACGGTGAACATCAGGATGTGACATTTGGTCCCTGTATCCAAAGATCCATCACTGAAAGGTCCCGATAGAGCCAAAAGCCAACAATCGGAGTCGCCCACAGATTTTTGGCGACTCCGCTGGGGACTGGTTTCTCTTTTCATCTTTGGCTAGTCATATAAATGTTATAGTAGCAGCCAAAATGCTATGCTCTATACGGTGAACATCAGGATGTGACATTTGGTCCTTATGTCCAAAAATTCATCACTGAAAGGTCCCGAAATTGAATCTTTTAAATAAGATCAATGGAAATTTGTTTAG
>NW_021444364.1:0-234 GCF_001605985.2 Dendrobium catenatum
CCCTCACAAGCTCCCACTCACAAGATCCTCTCTCTCTCCCTCTCTCTCTTTCTCTCCTCAAGATCTTCTCATGTCAAGGCAGCAGCAAAATATTCTTCAAAATGTTGAATAAGAGTTCTTAAATAGAAGAGCTTCAAAGGAGCTCATTAATTGTATGTTGCCGACAATATCGTCCAGGCCGATATGGACATGGTCTTAGCCGATCAGTACAAATCTCAGAAGATCGGCTACAGT
>NW_021444365.1:0-210 GCF_001605985.2 Dendrobium catenatum
GAGAGGGAGAGAGAAAATCTTAAGTTGCCGGGTATGAAGTTCTAGTCATTTAGTTTGCTTCCCTAGCTCTTAAAAAGCATACCTTTCAAACAACCTTCAATTGTACTCATCCACCTAAAGTATAACACATTTTCACATGTGTTCTAATAAATGTTTTCATAACTATGTAGGGGGACGTTTGCTTCAATGTCCAAATGACTATCCAAGAAG
>NW_021444366.1:0-394 GCF_001605985.2 Dendrobium catenatum
AGGAGACTATGCCATGCTAGTATGAAAACTCTTAGAAGCATCACTCAGAAAAACTTGGTTAGAGGTGTGTGATGCTTGTCAACTAGGAAAACAAGTCAAATCATCCTTTCACTCAATTAGAGACGTGATCGCCTCTAGGCCACTAGAAATTCTACACATGGACTTATTTGGACCCGTTAGTACGGCCAGTCTAGGTGGAAAGAATTATGGATTTGTGATTGTAGATGACTTCACTAGATTTACTTGGGTAAGATTCTTAGCACACAAAAAAGAGTCTTTCGAGGAATTTAAAGTATTCTCCACATGGATTCAACGAAAATTAGGTTGTGAAATATCAACAATCCATAGCGATCGTGATGGAGAGTTCCAAAATGATAAGTTTGAGTCATTCTGT
>NW_021444367.1:0-439 GCF_001605985.2 Dendrobium catenatum
GTCCTGGTGCAGAGAAGGCCAATCATCCCGCATAGAAAAATCGGTGGCAAATTTGTATCCAACTGGGAAGGACCTTTCGTTATCGAGAAGATATTTCAAGGAGGAGCTTATCAACTGATCGATCTGAATGGTCAAAGGCCCATGCCTCCGATCAACGGTCGATACCTGAAGAAATACTATTCATGAATTGCTCAAGCAAATGTCATGTTTAATACGCTATGTTTTCATACATGTTTATTAGCGTATATATTCTACATTTTGAAATTCTCTTATGTCATGAGAACGCATTTCAAAATTCCCCATTAGACTGGGGGCATTTTAAATATTTGTTCGGGTCGACATCGCGCTGCGTGCCGAGATCCCCAAACAAATATTTAAAATCTCAAGATTCCAATTCTATTTTGCTCTAAAATGTCCCTGTGAGATAGGGGGCATTTTA
>NW_021444368.1:0-1297 GCF_001605985.2 Dendrobium catenatum
ATTGGAAATAAATATATTTATGTGATTCAGTAATAACTAATTGTTATTAATATTATAGAACCGTGATGATAGTTCGTGTGTATGGGAAAGGCATGTAAAGATTAATTGACCTGTTGGTTTAAGATTCATTGACCTATATTGGATGGTGAGCCGATGAGCTTTTCTTTAAATAATAAGATTGAGTGTTATCCTCTACTAATATAATGATTGAGAGTTATAAGGAGTTATTACTATACCTACGAACAAAGAGTGGTGACTTCATTTACTGAGTCAATAGTTATCAACTACTGATTATTGGTTACTAAAATATACCATGATAGTCAAAACTTTTTACTTATTTAGTGTGACTATTAAAATACATATTACATATTTATTATTATTATTATTAATATACGACTTGATTGATACTATATTGATTTAATGTCACTTTAGGAATTTACTATTATTATATTATTTTACTACTACAATCACTGGATTTACTGGTATCGATACAAACATTGATATTATTACTTGACATTTACTCATTACAAGATTTTAGTGTATTTGATATGATTCTGAAGTCTTTACCAATATTTTGATTTTACTACGTTATACAATTTCTTTAACAATTGATAGTACTGATATGACAACAATTTTATCGATTCAATATTTATATTAGTCTATTAGTTTTCCCACTGTACTATTTTATTGGATTTCGTACCATATTATTTTATTATTTATAACTTCTATTGCTACTGCGTGTGAATTTTACTATTTCTATACTGATTCTTGGTCATATGATAGCTACTATTATGAATTAATGGACATGTATACTGCTTCTTTATCTTATTTTGAATTCAATTATAGAATTTTAGTGACATATTGGGCTTTTTAGCTTATTATATGTTATTTAAATATTTTTAATCAGGTAGAGGATAAGGCGTGTGAATTGGTCAGGATTATTCAGGTTTACTGTTAGCTTGTTTCTTTTTGTCTGTAACTATTCTTTTATACTCATGACATGATAGATATATTATGATTGTATAGATTATGAGTAAGACACATATTTATTGGGGAAAAAATATAGATGCATATATTAATATTTTGATCGATAGTTTTATTTCTGTGAGTATTTATATTGATAAAAAAATTAAGATGATTTTGTTGGGTAAATTAAAAGATAAAAGAAAAATATTTAAATTTAATATTAAATAGTAAGATTTTAAGGAATGTATATTTTACACAATACTATCATAGGGCAAAGTTAGAGTGCTTCATCAAACGGTATGTATTAATTCTTTTGATCATAGAGCTTTCA
>NW_021444369.1:0-390 GCF_001605985.2 Dendrobium catenatum
TTCTTATCTTAAAAATTTTAATTGCATTTGAATTTATTTGTTGATAATTATTATATAGTATATTGAGTGATGGAATAATTTGTCTGAATGTGATTGTTTGAATGAACTTGTAATTGATTGGATGCACTGAATGATGAAATAATGACCAATAATAGTAATTTTAATGAACTATAACATATTTCTTAGTTTGAATTTTATTAACTTATTTGATGAATTTAAATTATTTTATTTATTTTTGCTCATAAAAATGTCAAGGATAATATTTTTTATGTTAGGTAGATTGTGAAAACACAAAAAACGTTTGTTAAAAATTTGATTTTTTTTTTTAATTAGAGTGCTTGTGAGTAGTGTGACACTAGGTTTGAGAGCAGAGTGGTGCCAAAAATTATT
>NW_021444370.1:0-600 GCF_001605985.2 Dendrobium catenatum
CCTCAAAATCAATGAGATACAATTTCTACTTTTCTCTATTTTCTCTTCTGCACGTCCAAGACAGGAAAGTTCACATTTACAAGTTATGTCATTCCATAAAATCTATAAATAGACCCATCATTTCTCATGAGAGGGAACCCAAGCAAGAAGCTAGTAGCAAGAAGAAGAGAAGAAGGTAAGGGAAGGATAGGAGGGAATAACTCCTCCTCGACCACCGCTGGAGTTCTGCCCGACGCCCGTGTGATGCTGGAATTTGGCCGGATGCCCGAGTGACCTCGGAATTCTTCCCAACTGACGCCGGAATTCTGCCCGACGCCAGAATTCTACCATACTTTCAAACGACACCGAAATTCTGCTCAACTTCAGAACGACGCCGAAACTCTACCCGACGTTGTAACTGATTTTCAATCCTGTAAAGATTTTTTGTAATATGATCATCCTAAATTTTAAGAACAAGTCATTCTCTTGTATTACAAACAAACACTAGTGAAACTTTTTCAATTGGGCGTGGCCCCGTGGTTTTTCCTCTTTCCAAGGTTTTCCACGTAAAAATCCCTGGTGTTATTTTATCTTCTGTTTGTGTGCTGAATATTTTCGTGC
>NW_021444371.1:0-232 GCF_001605985.2 Dendrobium catenatum
CACAAGCAAAGTGCCAAAGAGTTACAACGAATACAAGTATCTACGAACGAGGCAGGAGATTAGTTAGTGCACTATGACCCGCCAAGAAAATCAACAAATAGTGCACAACAGTCTACCTGTACAAAGCAGTAAACAACTGATCTATGAACTGCTATTTCACGCCACCGGATCTGCAATCTCCGTACAAGCAGACATAAGGCGTCTACAAATATTTTAAAGTACCCCTACACGT
>NW_021444372.1:0-594 GCF_001605985.2 Dendrobium catenatum
AATTACTTAAAACTTTTATTTGAATTTTAAATATATTTTATTTTTTTAATGTTGTAAAGAACTTATATAATGGCCTCTAGTCATTTTGAGGTGAACTTGTCATTTATGCTATCTTGAGATCCAATGATATGTATATTTCACATTTTAGAGTAGAATAATTGTCAGTTTGTCACGCCTCATAATCTGATGAAAGAATCAAATCCTAAATCTAATCATCTCAGATTCTCAACCACAATATAACACATGCTAGAGCCGATTGAATAATCCAAAGCAATTGAAATAACATATAAGATCTACTAACTCTCATTTCCAAAAGATTGATACACAAATAATTTAGTTCAAGTACATTTTATACATCAAAAGAAAATAATTGGATTACAAAATACCTTAAGAAAAAACTTCTAATGATTCTATCTTTATTAGCTCTACTCTATTATTGGGCCATTCTCTTTTCTAGAAACTTTGTAAACAACAAAGTGAACTTCACGTACTCAGTAGGATATCTGAATTCCTATTATTTATATCTACCTATATTTATAATGTATAAATAACATAATAAATTAAATATTAAATTTAAACAAACATAAAATACCA
>NW_021444373.1:0-438 GCF_001605985.2 Dendrobium catenatum
CTAAACTTATCGCAATCATCACTTAGAGGAGCTCCTACGAACAGCGGGCCATAGAGGAGGCCGTCGTCTTCGTCGGCAGTAGCTGAAGAATTCGACGGCGGCCAGCGAAAATCGTCGTGAATCAATAGCGACGGTTCTTCTCCGATAAGGTCGGAGAATTTCTCCTCGGGATCCGAGGCCGGCTCGGCAACGCTTGGTTCAACCGGTTTCGGCTCTTCGGCCGGCTTGGTTTTCTTGTGGACCGGCGGCCATGGATGGTTGTGTTCGGAGGAGTAGGTGACAATGAACATGGTGGGGTCCGCACGGCTTCTCTCCACTTGTTTTCTTGCCGGGCAGCCCTTCGAACTGCTACATCTGTAATAACCCCTGCGTTATCCAAACACAAATTTTATTAATTAAATAAAAATTAAAAAATATATAAATTATTTTTTTTCTAAA
>NW_021444374.1:0-296 GCF_001605985.2 Dendrobium catenatum
TTAACGTCATCGAGCAAAGTCTCCGACATACAACCTCGGATAGGTCTTATATCATTGGCAGATCCAATATCAGTTAACATCATCGAGCAAAGGCTCTGATAAACAACCTCGGCTAGATTATACATCCTTGGTTAACGTCAACAGAATGTCGTCAATGAAATTCTGCACAAAGTTAAATTTCTATACAATTTTAAATTTCCTCCTGTCGCTGAACTTTTGCCTTGCAGGACTTTCGACGGACTAATACCCAACGCCATAATTCTCCCTATCGGCGGACTTCTACTCGTCGTCGGACT
>NW_021444375.1:0-344 GCF_001605985.2 Dendrobium catenatum
ACCGATTTTTTCAGTAGCCACCACCACCTCCACCTGATTAGGGTTCCTCCTTCTACTAGGTTGTTAATGTTTGGTTCTGGTTTTGTACTTATACTCTTTTATGTATTGTGTTCCGTGTGATGTTTTTATTGTTCCCTCTTTTTGTGATGTTAAAAGGGGGAGTAGTTATTGGGTTGTTTGCTATTGTCTTTAGTGGAATCTACCCTGCTTTACTACTATTGTTTTTATATTTTAATTTTTTTCTTTAATTTAAAAAAAAAATTGATTGATTTGAAATTTTTTAATAATAATATTTGTCATCATCAAAAGGGGGGAGATTGTTGTGAATCTGGATTCCAATACTT
>NW_021444376.1:0-441 GCF_001605985.2 Dendrobium catenatum
TTGTTCGTCCGATCTTTGATTCCTGAAAAGTTAGAAGCAACACGCTTTCCAAGAGAAAAAGTGTTTGTCAATCATCAAAACATAAGCCATGAAAATAGATTTGCAATAATTCTATAATGAAAAACCTTAGGAGGATTACCCAAAAGAATTTAGTAAGAGGTATACCAAAACTAGACTTTACTAAGGACCACCTTTGTGATGAATGTCAATTAGGAAAGCAAGTGAAGTCCTCTTTTCAGAACAATAAGGATCTTAGGACTGGTAAACCATTGGAAATCTTACACATGGAACTTTTTGGACCAGTTGGAACTGTGA
Organism: Dendrobium catenatum; assembly: GCF_001605985.2. Classification (NCBI taxonomy): domain Eukaryota; kingdom Viridiplantae; phylum Streptophyta; class Magnoliopsida; order Asparagales; family Orchidaceae; genus Dendrobium; species Dendrobium catenatum. The sequence continues at coordinate 316 of NW_021444376.1, forward strand.
GCCTAGGAGGGAAGGTATACGGATTTATTATTTTGGATGATTACTCAAGATTCACTTGGGTTAGATTTCTATTTCATAAGAGTAAATCCTTTGAGAAATTTAGAAATTTTTCGACTTGGATTCAAA
>NW_021444377.1:0-300 GCF_001605985.2 Dendrobium catenatum
TAAGGACCGGTCTAATAAAGTCTTGATTCTTTTTGTATTAGTTCTTGTCCATGGGTTCTGCAAATCTGTTTTTTGAGACGTGAGATAATCAACTATATTAACAGTTTATTTTGCATTTTAAGAACTATTTTATCTACTCCGAGGTATTGACCTTTAGATGTGAGATGTGAGACGTCATACTTAAAACTTTACTGGGAGAGGCAAGGCTTCTTCAAGTTTAGGGCATGCTTATTTGCTTTATCTTTTCCTCTCTTTTTCTTCAGAGAGTCTCCTATTTTTTTCCATTATTTTGTGTTTGGC
>NW_021444378.1:0-346 GCF_001605985.2 Dendrobium catenatum
TGTTCAAATTTTAATTTAAATATTTTATATATGTTGAAGTTTATTAAAAAATAAATAAAGACTTATAATTTTTTTTTCACATTTACATCTTTTATTTTTTCCTAAATGTAATTTAATTGAGTTTATATGCCAACTATTGTAATTGGATAAATATGCTCATTATTTATTTCTTGAGAAAATATTCTCTAAAATTAATTTCATATAAAAATTTCCTCATTCTTTACCGCATATTATTTATTTAAATCCCATGTTAAACAACATTAGCTAAAAAAATATTTAAATGTGGTTTAAATAATATTAGATCAATATTCAATAAAAAATAGAATCTCATTTGAACCCCATTAGA
>NW_021444379.1:0-242 GCF_001605985.2 Dendrobium catenatum
TTTCATTGGTGGCGGCTACTTCGGAATGCTATTCCCACTAATGCTTGGCTTCACCGGAGGGGGCTTTCGAGCACCCGGCTTTGTCCGTGGGGGTGTGATATGGAGGAAAACACGGACCACTGCATTACGCTTTGCCATATGCTGAGAAAGGTGGTGAGGATCCTTGTGAAATGGGGATTTTCTCTGCCTTAATTTGACTCCCTCGTGGCGGCGATGGAGGGTCTGGCTGCGATGGCTGATTC
>NW_021444380.1:0-1075 GCF_001605985.2 Dendrobium catenatum
AGATAGGATACGAAATGAGCATATACATGAAAAGGTTTGAGTAGCTATAGTGGAAGATAAGATTAGAGAGAGTCGCCTTAGATGGTTTGGTCACATAAGACGGAGGCCTCCCGATAACCCGGTTAGGAAAGTAGAGGTATTAGATTTGATTTATGTTAAGAAAGGTAGAGGTAGACCTAAAAACACTTGGTTTTCTTTATTAGATTTAAATGAGAATTTGACTTTTAACAAGACACAACGGAGAAAAAGGTTTCATGTAGCCGACCCCAGGTAGTGGGACAAAGGTTTGATGATGATGATGTTGTTGTTGTTAGAAGGACATCAGTATTTATTGTTACTTATATTTCACCTTTCATCACAAAATTTTGATGGTTAAGATTAAGTAACTTAAAGATAAAAAAAAAGTAAAAGTTAATGTTTAGCTACTTTAGCTCTTATCCATTCCAAATTTGTGGTGTATGGTGTGCGTGTTGTTGATCTACAACTATATTCTACAATCAATTCAAGCAAGCATAATGAGAAGGACAACCAACCGACTTATGCAGCGTCACGCGTGATGAATTTGAAATGTCTCAAAAGCGATGTTGAATGAAACCACTCAAACATCTTCTGTTCATAAAATTGGTTCCGTTGATATGCCCAAACATCTAATTTACCTAAGCAGAACCATTCGCCCGCAACTCGATTGAACAACGACAAAGATGATGGTTTGTGGATGCGACTTTACACATAATCATGTGAGCATTGCCCGTTTGCAAAACATATTACGTCATTGCATTTTGATTGTCAAAATTACCAAGAAAAGGCGTTCTATGTTCGACATGGGTGAATCCAGTTGAAAAAGAACAGGACTACAAATGCGATGCCACGTGCAGTTGCTCGAACGTCGCTCGTCCAGGAAAAGATTGCGTCGACATATCCTAAACATAAAAAATACTTGGAAAAGAAAAGCAGATTGTCGAGATCCCCACACTAGTTGATATGCAACATATGCCTGCTCACGAGGCGATGACATGCAAATTGAGATGCACGAGGAACGAAAAATTGAGCAAGAAATAAATTCATGTTTATTTTA
>NW_021444381.1:0-257 GCF_001605985.2 Dendrobium catenatum
CAAATTAAATTGAACCCCGTCGAACGTCGTCGAGCCCCCCAACTATTCTTATAAAAGATTGTTTGTTATCAATCATTGTTTACAATTGCGTAGTGTGAGGTTTGCATTAATGCAATTCCGACAAAAAATTTCTTGAGGCATACACCTCAAGCCTTTTTTTTTTTTAATGACGTGTGCCTTAATTTTGCTGAGGCGCGTTTGTCTCACTAGCATGAGGTGTACGTCTCACTCTCACTCTCTCTCTCTGTCTCTCTGTT
>NW_021444382.1:0-331 GCF_001605985.2 Dendrobium catenatum
CAAACATATTTAATGAGCAAAGAGAAAAATTTTACCTGTCAAATTTTTAATCATATATGAACATTGGATATGTTCTAACGTCTAGAAATGAGCAAAGAGAATGAGTTTTACCTCTTAAATCTGGAAGAAATGGAGAGAAATGAGCAATAAGCCACTTGAAACGACGACGAGATGTGGAGACTACGAGAGTTTCAGTTTTGGGAAAAAGAAGGTGAAAATTAAAAAAGAGGGTGAGTTTCGACGAAATAGGTCTTTTACAGGCAGAAAATCCGTCGGATTACCAGTGGAAAAATATGTCGGGAATTAATTAAATTTTCTGGCACTTGGTTTC
>NW_021444383.1:0-231 GCF_001605985.2 Dendrobium catenatum
TAGATTTCTATATCATAAGAGTGAATCATTTGAGGAGCTTATAAATTTTTGGACTTGGATTCAAAGGAAACTAGGATATAAAATTTTAATAATTCAGAGTGATCGTGGAGGAGAATTTGAAAATAAAAAATTTGAGGATTTTTGTAAGGAAAAAGGAATTGATCACAATTTTTCTGCACCTAGAACCCCTCAGAAGAATGGGGTAATCAAAAAGAAAAATAGAATATTAAT
>NW_021444384.1:0-1169 GCF_001605985.2 Dendrobium catenatum
CTTAAAGGGGCGAGTTTTACCATCAGGGAATGAAGAGAAGACAAGGATAGATGACATCGGAGACGTCATCTCCCACAAGCAAAAAAAACTAAGAGAAACCTCAAAACCAAGAGCATGAATAACTGAAGAAGTCAACAAGGAAGAAAATGCATGAAAAAAACCTAACCAGCCACTCTAGGAGCGAAGATAGGAAGTGGATGAGAAGAAACCCTAATCCCCCAGACCAAATAAACGTTGCGTGTAATATGACTTTGCTGAAATTTGTTGAATTCCTTTTTTTAAAGGAAAAACCCACAAAGGGACCTATGCATTAATTAAAGGGAAAAATACAAAGTCCTCAAAGGGACCTCGAGATCTCTTATGCTCAAAAGAGCTACAAGATAAAAACTAAGAAAACCTATGTGCTCAAGATCCCTACTAAACAAAAATATAATAATCTCTAGGCACATTCTATAGTACAAAAGCATAAGCACCCAAAAAGAAGGAAGGAAGAAACCATTAGCATTCAGAGTGAGCTTCCTGTCCAAAAAATAGTAGCACAATGATCCTATAAAAAAGAGTACAAGGCATAAAATAATAAAACTAGGAAGGGGTTGAAAATACCACCAGTGAGTCATATTACAGTTAGTCAAATCCCCAGAAAAGAAGAAAACCAGAGTCCTTCCAAGAATAATATAGGCCTTTGACCAACCATCATAAACCTAATGGATAGGCAAAATAAAGCCACAAATACAGTTATAATGAACTTCAAGGTACCCTAGAAATTAACCATATGAACATAAGTCCAACTCCACCACCACAAATTCAGATAAATAAACCAACCCCGAATAGAAGGCTACATATAGGAGTAGAAAAAAACCAACCACAAAGCACAACATCTAAACATAGTACCCAACATGCATAAAAACAAAGTGGTGTGGATCCAAAAAACACTAACCAAACCAAAAAGACGACAGTCAAGGCGAGAGGGGTTCGGGCAAAAAGAGTTTAGGAAAAGATTCGATCTCACAAACATCACAAGGTAAAGCCCCATGCCGCTTTCCCTGGGTCAATTATGTTCTTAAATTTAGGGTTTGCTGATTATCTGGCCAAATGAGTTCTAATTAACATGAAATTTAAACCATGAGTTAGTCCTAACTTAAGGATGAAACCATGAAAAATTGAGATGA
>NW_021444385.1:0-404 GCF_001605985.2 Dendrobium catenatum
TTTAGAAGGTCATAAGTAAAGCTTTGAATATATACCAAGTTATTTCTCTCAATTTTGCCACAACCATCGTAATGAGATCATGAGCTCGTGATAGTGATGATTGACATTACTTCTTCCAAAGTCCATACAATTTTTTTTTTAACATATAGCAAGTCATAGAATTTTCTTACATAAAGCAACTCGTAGAGCTTTTCTAATAAATCTTCTAAGTTTTGTCGTTACAACCCAATACAAGATTCTCCCTCGACCATTTAACCAGTTTGATATACAACATATATTTCATTCTTCAATATATTGGCACAACAAGATGTATGAATCTCTCCAAATACATCATTTTTTTTTATAAGCATGAGCATAATCCTTCCAACCTAAAACAAACCCAAAACTCCTTTGAACATAAAGTG
>NW_021444386.1:0-348 GCF_001605985.2 Dendrobium catenatum
CAAGTTGATCCAATTAATAAATGAGTCAAGTTCAAGTTAGAATTCTGTCCCGTTTATTAAATGGGTTGCATTTAGGTTGATCTGCCAACTCGATTCTGACTCAGATCCTTTAATATTTTATTTTCTTAACTTTTTTTTATTTGTTTGTATGATATTCTTATTTTTTATTAAGTAACCTAACATATAAAAATTCATATTTCTTAGGAAATGCTTTGACAAATCAAATAAAAAAATTTCATATTTTCTTTTCTTCCTATTTACTACCATACAATCATGATCCTATCATGCATATATAACTATCCATTTAGTCATATGGGAGAAGCAAATTTTATAATCTTATCCAGGAAA
>NW_021444387.1:0-204 GCF_001605985.2 Dendrobium catenatum
GAGCAGGTTTGAGAGAATATCTCTCTCAGTCACTGCGTAATGGCGTCATCTACTTCTTCGCAAACTTCTGATTCTCCTGCTGCAGTTGCTTCTTCTCAAATCACCATACCTCCGTCACTGAAACTGGTTCTTTCCAGTATCAAAACTATCATTCCGTCTGCACTGTCAAATGACAACTATCCAGTGTGGAGATCCCAAGTCCTT
>NW_021444388.1:0-322 GCF_001605985.2 Dendrobium catenatum
TTGGTATGTTATAGATATGACTATTGTACACGATTTGTGTATTTTCTGCGACGATTTTACCGGTCGGAATTGATTCTACATGATTTTAATTTAATAGAAAAATATCAGGACTTGATTTGATTTGGATTCTATAGAACGATAGTCTTGTATTTATGTCGTGGATATTCTACTGTAATTTGGAGAAATTTGGAATTTGTGCCTTTTTGCAGGATTTTTATGTAAATTTGACAGACTGCCGTTACTCTGCCCGATTTTTGTATGGTTTCTGATTTTCCCGAAATTGACAGATTGAATTGATATGCGTATGTCTATTGATATGATT
>NW_021444389.1:0-242 GCF_001605985.2 Dendrobium catenatum
CTCAACTTCTTCACAGTTCAGTAGTACATACAAATTCGTTATATTTATTTCTAAATCGTTGAGATATCTTTCAACACATTTGCCACAAGGCTTTTCTTGCCTTCTAAATACTGATAGTGTAGCATGTGATTGTTCTTCTACATCGAAGTCCATGTTACGACCAATTTTTGTTCTTGTACTCCTTTCATGTGGCTCAAAATAGTATGAGCAAAAGTGAGTTGTTTCTTGAGACAAATATGCTT
>NW_021444390.1:0-203 GCF_001605985.2 Dendrobium catenatum
CAATCAAGTCAAATCCTTATGACTTTGCTCAAATCATTTTTTACATCCAACCAAACACCATTAAACCCTTAATCCTATTTCATTTTATGGTTTGGAGGTTTTTAGATTAAATTCTAGTAAACTCTCTTAAGTTTGACTAGAGTCAACTTAAAAGGATGGTCAAACAATTTTGCCTGTAGTCAAGCTTTCATCCAATATATCTA
>NW_021444391.1:0-264 GCF_001605985.2 Dendrobium catenatum
TCCAATGGGTCAATCATTTTGATCGATCATGATTCTATATGGTTCAAGTACTATCGAAAATGGTATGATCATGATCCAATATTATTTGATCATTGCTAAAGATAAGTTTTTGCACACATCACCTCATTTAAGATTTACATATTTGAATTGGTGTGCTATTTATGTATTTATTTAATTTACATATTCGAATATGGTTCAAACAATATTCTAATAAAGCATATTTTTTCTCATATAGTCCCAACTTTGATCATTTTTTTTTTTTTT
>NW_021444392.1:0-240 GCF_001605985.2 Dendrobium catenatum
TTAGGGTTTAAATTTTGAATTTTGAATGATTTGAAATATAGAGTTTATCACCACAAACTTAAAACTGATGGTGGGGAGAATGAAGACGAGCCCGATCAAGATCCCATGGTTCCGTCGTCCCGGGCTGTCATGATCCCTGGTCTACTTAATTAGAGGAGGTAGTCGACCCAACCTGACAGATGGCACCTTATCGGCAGCCATGGGTTGCTTCGTCCAAGAATACCTTATAGACCTGGGTTG
>NW_021444393.1:0-389 GCF_001605985.2 Dendrobium catenatum
GGTACATGCTCGGTACCGCTCGGTACATGCTCGGTACTGCTAGTTACATGCTTTGTACCACTCGGTACAGCTCGTTAAAACTAGGTACACGCTCGGTACATGCTCGGTATTGCTAAGTACATGCATGATACCGCTCGGTACTGCTATGTAAATGCTCGGTACCGCTCGGTACAACTAGGTACGCGCTCGGTACCGCTCCCTAATTTCCATACAAACAAACTTCAAAATTTTGGCAGGTCGAACCCCGCCAGGGGGCAGCGCCCCCTTAGACCCCCGGCAGCCCCCATATTATGTTTCTTGGGCAATATTATGTTTTTTTATTTAAATTTGTTTGCTTTTAAGTGATCATAAAATGTCAGATTCAGTTCAATCTTTAAAAAAAGATCCAG
>NW_021444394.1:0-239 GCF_001605985.2 Dendrobium catenatum
CCCCCAGCCTAGCTCCACTCCCCAACTTACCCTACTTGCCTATAGCGGAGAAGGTCGAAGCAATGCGAGATGATGAGGTCATTTCCCCAAAGGAAAGTGGGCGCCGAAGATACCGAGTTCATTGGATTGGGCCACTGGAGATAGAGGATTCTTGGATTGGCAGGGACGAGCTTGCAGAGCCTAACCCAGATCTACTAGAATGCACGAGGGCTCCATAGATATTTACTCGACGGGGTCGA
>NW_021444395.1:0-2566 GCF_001605985.2 Dendrobium catenatum
AAAGGTGGAATCTTTTCCCACCTCTCTTGTCCTCCTTTGAGAGGATGCAATTGAAATCACCTCTAATAATTCCTGGATCGTTTCCAATCATACATTCTTCTAGCTGCTGCCAAAGGGATTTACGTTCATATGCATCATTACTTCCATAAACAGTAGCGATGTTCCACTTGCCCATGTTGTTGACATTGTGAATTCCCATAATCAATTGGGAGGAGTTAGCCCGTACTTCAAAGGATGCTGTATCCTTTTTCCATAATACAAGAATACCACCCGAGACACCAATTGCAGGTTGATGAAAGTAATCCCAATATGTACCCATAATCAGATTAATGTCATTTCCATCAAGCGATGACATCTTTGTTTCAGTTAATCTAATGAAAAAACCTTTATTATCTTTTATAATTTCTCTAAGATAAAGGGAGGTCTCCTTCTTCCTCACCTCCCTACAATTCCAAAAAATAAGTGAAGTCATCAAGACATAATAGGGGAATGATCCCCCATTATTCCATTGTTTATATTAGTTCCTCTTCTCTTCTTTGTATCAGCTTCCATAGGTCCCAATGCTCTCAATTCCTTGGCTAGTTTATTTGATTCTTCAATAGGAGGAAATATATTATCTTTGTAAATGTCTATCTCCAAGTCCTCCAAATCAAGTTTTGCAGCTGACTCTTCATCATGCACCTAGAAGCCTAACATTTAAATGATTATAAAATCTAAAGGATCATAATTCCACTTTTTAAGTTGCAATCTACAAAGTTAAAATAAAACTTGATAATTGATAAATTTAATATGCAATATTAATGAAAAATAAATATTGCAATATATATTAATGTAAAACATATTCCTCAAAATGAGATTATATCATATATACATAAGATCATTAAGTCTTTGATGTTCTAAGTGATTTGGACTTTTACTATAAATCTATTCAAATACGCTATAGTTTCTTTCACATCCAAAAAGAAGATGATGTGTGGCTTAGAATTCAAACAGCTAATTTTTATAAGTTTGGCATACTAGAGCAAAACCTCTTCCACCATTCATCTATAATTCAAAGAATAATAATACTTTTAAGCTACATTTTACAAAGTCAATATTAAAATGTAGGCTTCTTACTAGGCTATATTTTCTTCACCATTTTTAGAGCAAGTGAGCTTCCAAAACTCTCCAAATTATCATGATACCACATCACCTCATTCATTGTATTTGATGGTTTAGCAAATATGTCTTTATTTCCAATCAATCGTACTAAACCTCGCATAACTTTAGGGTTAATGCAATAATTTTATTTATCATAATAGAAATGAGGATTAAGGAAGTAAGCTGTTAATTGTATGCCTTACCTTAAATGAGTATCCCATCTGCTATTTATTATATTTGTGCAGGGTTTATACATTCTTTTCACATTTTAGAATATTTCCTTTATGGAATTTCTAGCTATATACATGTCATCTTATGGGTATCTTGAGAAGTGCTTTTCATTAGCTTTAACAACTCTAAGCAATCTTATAAGAGATCCGTGTTGATATTATCTACCTCATGAACTAATTGAGTTTTTGATGATAACAAATATATGCTTGGATGTTCTAATTTATGTGCTAAATATTTAAGGTGTAATTATTTGATGAATGTGCATGATAATTACTTATATATGGTTTATATTGCATAACTTAAGTTCAATAAAAAATTGAGTTGAAAGAACTCAAGATGGACTAAGATGGACATCTTGAAGGTTTTTATATTATTGTAGGAGTATTTTAGAGGTCCATTGATATTTACATGCATGGTTTGATTTGCTCACAATCTAAATATCTATTAAAATTGTTTTCATATTATTAATCTAGGATAATAAGATTGATTTTGAAATCTATAATATTTCTTTGTAAAATAAATTTTATATGCTTCATAGATTACATAAATTATATCAAATATGAAAATATACTTAATTAGGAAAATCAAAAGTAATAAACTTCTATGGTAAAAAGTTTATTAGGTATTCATTTTGAGTTCAACTTGTTTCACATAATTTTATTAATATATAATTAAGTTTATCAAAAGTACATCATATTGTTATATGAATATTTAATCTATATTTAATTACATTAATATACGCATACATTTTTATTTTGATTATATGATATTATTTTGATAGAAAAATTAAGTAATTTTATTTTATTAGATACCATAGATTCTTTAAAAATGTGATAGGTTATATGATGCACTTTGGAGGTAAATTAAATTTATAATAATTTTCTAAATGTTATCCAATTATTATATTATATGTTGGGTAGGCATTTTGTCCTTATTTTGGATGTATATGAAGACTTTTTAACTTCTCCATATAACTACTCATGTTATAGCCATTAAAACTTATATTTATTTTATATAAGTAAATTTGTTATCAAATATTATGTTATTAGTTGATAAAATAATATTATGTTATTAGTTTTATTCAAAATTAGTTTTACTTACCTTTTCCCTTTAAATATACCTCTTTCTCTTATTGTGAGGGTGGTTCAAAATATAAAATTCTTGTTAAGATAGTTGCTATTTGCATGCATTACAT
>NW_021444396.1:0-207 GCF_001605985.2 Dendrobium catenatum
GCTAAGAACTTACAAAGCACAGTGGATTCCACTAGTAAAATTTTGAATTTTTGTCTTTTGAAGCAAACGATAAAGTAGTTTCCCTTCCACGATAGCACTTTTCTCCATCTTCACATGCCGAACGAGTGATTCAAATTGAAATAAGAGTTGTTATCTTTTCATGCAGAGGCATGTGGGTCTCCGAAAGGATTCCGCTCGTGTGGTTCG
>NW_021444397.1:0-232 GCF_001605985.2 Dendrobium catenatum
GCTCCTGTAGCACTTCCAATACCAGTCTCAAATGCTCTCAGTGTTCCTCCATAGTCTTGCTGTACACCAGGATGTCATCGAAAAAGACTAGGACAAACTTCCTAAGGTGCTTCTTGAATACCCGATTCATCAAGGACTGAAATGTTGCAGGAGCGTTAGTCAATCTAAAGGGCATTACCAGAAATTCATAATGACCTTCATGAGTCCTGAACGCTGTCTTTGGAACATCAGT
>NW_021444398.1:0-544 GCF_001605985.2 Dendrobium catenatum
AAATAAAGTATATTTTTTTATATTAATTTTCATATATAATATATATATTTATCATTTAAAAAAAACTTATTAAAAAAATTTAAAACGATTTAAAAGTAGATTTTAAATCATTTTAAAAGCCCTGACGGCATTGGACATGTGGAGACTTCCCATTCGTCTATTCAGACCCGCGGCGGCGGTTAGACACATGTCAGACACCCCATGTTTCATGCGATTTCACTAAACCACGTATGCATCCATCTTAGCCGTTGATTCAGCGCGGAACTTATCCAACGGCGGATATCAAACTCCGTGGTTTGATCTCAACTGATGGAAATTAGACTTCGGAGAAAGGGTCCCGCGGCTCTAAACCAGCGGCTATGATCGAGCTGGACGGGAGTTTGATCGAGCGTATGGAATACACGGTTTAACGAACCACGGAATGGCTTGATCTGGATCATCGATCGCTCGATCGACGATCCAGAAAACGTGCACTCGCAGGGCACTACGAGTGACGCCCTAAGATTCAATTTTTTTGCTCGTTTGTTCGATATACTCAACTAAA
>NW_021444399.1:0-305 GCF_001605985.2 Dendrobium catenatum
TGACCCTGCTGCTTCTTGGGCAAATCCTGGATGGTCCTCTTGGGCAACCAGGTCTTACTATTTTAAAGGACGATGATGTACGCAATCTTTTTAGCCATCCCCTTGGACGGTCTCTTGGCAACCAGGGGACCCACACATCCTTTTGGATGAATTTTGCTGCATGGAAGATCGAATTGAGCATTGCTATTATGAGTCCTTCTAATTTTGTCTTATTTTCTCTTTGTTTTAGATTTCCTTTTATTAAGCAGCTGTTTTTGTGCTGATAGGGTTTTGAGGTCTGCCGCCGGCTTGTGGTGATTGCAGAT
>NW_021444400.1:0-310 GCF_001605985.2 Dendrobium catenatum
CTTCAATGCATATTATGAAATACTTCAATGCATTGAGCTTCTACTATTCAGGTGCACATGTTCTCACTAAGTTATTTGTAGTGCAAGTAATTTAGGTCTCCACAGTAGATGTTCCCTACAATGAATTTTGCAAGTGCTGGCTCTATGACATAGCATGCCACAAAAATTGCATCTAACAAAAGGTAAAAGATTCACTAATCTATGTGAGGTGGGGTGTATCTTTATAGGGGTATATAATGCATGCAGTGATGTGGTTTGTGCCATTGTGTCAAAATAGGCGATGGTTGAATATTTTGGAATGCCTTGAAAT
>NW_021444401.1:0-879 GCF_001605985.2 Dendrobium catenatum
GCCAACTCCCCGGGAAACCAAAATCCCAAGAGAAGAACAGCTCCAAAAATCGCAGCACCAAACAAACACAGCCGGACTACAAACAACAGCACCACAGTAGCTGAAACCACCACCAGAGACTAACCAAATGCCAGCCGGGGAGACCCCAGCAAAAAGAAACAGGCAATCAGCCAACTAGCCACCAGAGCCGAAATAAAAGAGCCCAGGAAGCAACCAACACTCCCCGCCCAGAAACCACCAGAACCACCAGAACACCATAAAAAGAAACCTTAAACAGAAGAGCACACACCCAGAAAAGAGCAGCAGCCCAGAAATACAAGAATCTATCGCTCAATAACATAAGGCACACCGCTCCTATCCAAATTAATCAAACCTTTAATCTAAACAATGATATTATTAAAAGATAACTCAGTAATATCATGGAACCTACCGCCAAACAAAGCTAACATCCTAGCAGCAGAATTAACAACAGGGTAAACATTAATAAAATGGCAATTAATGGACTCCATGAAATACTGAATGTTCCTGCAGATATAGAAATGAGAATAAGAATACGTACCACTTTCTCCATCCACTAAGGCTTTAATATCCTCATTAAAATTCCCCTCAATCACAATATTCTGAATATATAAACCAACACAAATATTAATCCCTTGGAAGACAGCCAACAACATAGCAGTCCGGTTATCAGCAGCCACAGATTTACTAGCAAAACCCAAAACAAAGTCCCCTGCACAGTTTCTAATCAATCCCCCAATACACCAACAATTCCCAATCAGAGAAATATCGATGTTCAGCTTAAAACAGTCAAGAGAAGGTTTCAACCAAATAACAGAATTCATCCCATGAGAAGTAACAGACGATTCATAATGAATCCCA
>NW_021444402.1:0-212 GCF_001605985.2 Dendrobium catenatum
ATCTTTGGCAACGGCTTGATAGAATTCTTTTTAATAATGATTGGATTGCCAAATTTTCTTCTACTAATGTTGAGCATTTAAGTCGTACTCTTTCGGATCATTCTCCTATGCTTCTTAATATTAATGTGATTAGTCAAACTGGTTCTTTTGCTTTTAGATTTTTAAATATGTGGTTATTGCATGAGAATTTTAAAGAAATGCTTCAAGTAAAT
>NW_021444403.1:0-222 GCF_001605985.2 Dendrobium catenatum
CTCCTCCATACGAATTTCAGAATTCGTACTTCTTCCGCCCCCCCTTTTTGCCACGGAAGCCGCCGTTTGATTTTGCATTTCTAACACTTTTTTCATCATCTCCCGGATATCGGCAACTTGCCCCTCCAAGGATGAAATCCTTTCTTCCACCGTCATTTTGATCTGATTCATCTCTCCTTCAATTATTTCCTCCAAGGCATCCACCTTCTTTGCCGCCATTAC
>NW_021444404.1:0-939 GCF_001605985.2 Dendrobium catenatum
AACATTACGGTTGGGTTGTTAATTAGGTTTAGTGTTTTTAATTATGTTAGGGTAAAATGCTCATATAATAAAACACCAAATCCGAAACAGAAAACGCAGTAAAAACATTCTTTAAACATAGTAATATATTTAGTTTCTTACAAACATATTTTAACAGACCCTAAATATCACATATAATAAAACACCAAATTCACTCTATTGCAATTTTAAACAGAGGAACTAGTTAGTAAAAATAACAAATCGTAGAATTATTACTGAAACCGTTATAGTTATAACAACTGCCACCATGCCGTATCGCCTAATTCTCGTAGTCTCGGCCTTTTCCATGGTGCGCTGACCGGCGAGCTGAAAGGGTGGTTGATGGGTGCTTGGGGGCGTCGATGTCGAGTTTTTGGCCGGTCACACAGTGGCCGGGGAATCCACACGCGAAGAAACTATGGCCATAGCGGTAGATGATAATGGAGTCATTTCCGGTAGAGTATGTTGCGATGTTTGCAGTGACATTACAGGAGGAAAAATCAGCTTCCTCCAGCTCCACCACATCGTGTAAAGATTTATTGTACATGAAAACTGTTATTTCAAAACTCGGCATCCACGTCCCAAAGTGCCTATCGCCACCCTTTTAGCTCGCAATTCATCACACCATAGGAAATGCGAGACTACGAGCATTAGGGATATGTCAAACAATTTAATTTGTGGCCTTTCTGAATAAAATTTCTGATTCGGCCACTGTTTGTCATATCCAACGAGCTATTATTATGTGCGGACATCGGACGGTTCTTTGGCCCGGTCATGCACTTGATACCGAGCGCGTTACATTTTTTAAAAAATTCGACACATTTTTATTAATCTCTGGACGAACTGTCATGGTTTCCATTTTTAAATTGGAATAAATCCGTCGTCATATCTTAATTTAATTGGAGTCGTAGAGATATGTCC
>NW_021444405.1:0-514 GCF_001605985.2 Dendrobium catenatum
GACATCTCCCTGCCGGCAGGTAGAGTCCGAATAATCTAACATATGAGAATGAAGTGCCGGACCTAGGGAGACCCATTCTTTTCAAAAAATTATTTTCTATAAGCCTATTTTTAAAACTCTATAGAATTTATGAGCTTACTTTTCAACTAACATGCATTGCATTAGTAACCAACTAAATAAAATTTAATTGCATTAGCTAGGAGCATCTGATCCACATAAGTCTATGATAACTTAGGAAACCCTCTAGATGTCGGTCCTATTTCTAATAATTGTACCATCCATCCATCTTTCATAATTGACTTGATAACATAGTTTTGAATCGATTAGGTGGTTAGCTCGCTCCCCAATCCATGCTGGGGTAAGTCCAAGTTTTGTACTGCATTAGTTAGGACACGGGTCTTAGTGTATGTAGAACACTAAACCCAACCTAGATCTAGGATTCAAGGCTACTACACTTGGTCTCGTAGTATGCATTAAATAGTAGGTAGGTCCTTTCCTTTTAGGGAATATAAAT
>NW_021444406.1:0-259 GCF_001605985.2 Dendrobium catenatum
CCGGCGGCCTTTTCCGGCGGTAATTGAACTATTTCTGGTGGTTTTGTAGTTTTCCGGCGGTTTTCCGACAGTTAAATTACCTCCGGTAAAAACGGCGTATGAAAATGAATTCCGGCGGCAATTTTGTCCGGCGGCTTACCGGCGGTCTTGAACCGCCGGTCAAATAAAAAAAAATAAATAAATCCCGCTCCGGCAGCTAACCCCGCTCCCGCGGCTCAACCCCCCAGCACTCCGGCAGCCACCCCCGCTCCCGCGCTCC
>NW_021444407.1:0-218 GCF_001605985.2 Dendrobium catenatum
CGACCCGAGTAAACCCGACCCGGCAACCCGATAATTATTTTTTATATATTTTTTTTGCTGTTAAGAAGGAAAAATAAAAAATGCAATAATGCATACATAATTTTACTAAAAGTCTTAAATACTTACAATAAAAATATAAAATACAAGATTACAAGTTACAGATTGAGTGATTGACAAATTTAACTAAAAGTCTTAAATACATAAATTGTTACAATAAA
>NW_021444408.1:0-355 GCF_001605985.2 Dendrobium catenatum
CAAAACAAAAACAATCAAACACACATATAAAAACATATGATTAAACAAATAAAAATAAAAAAAAACATAAAAATACACAAGACACGAATACACAAGACACAACAAACAATTTCTCCCCCTTTTTGATAACATCAAAAAGTGAAGATGAAAAAGACTAGAAAGGTAAGAAGACATATGAAAATCGTTTAAAAATTTAACCTTTAAAGTGATTGACATAAGGTATGCAAATAAAATTAAAACATTAGCCAAATCATAAAATTCATAGAATTTAAGAAGAGATATAACATAGAAACTAAAAAGAATTTATCAAAATATGATTATATTTAGACATTTAAGATAGAGAAAATCATTGTAA
>NW_021444409.1:0-209 GCF_001605985.2 Dendrobium catenatum
CTGTGAGAAAGAATTATCTATCCTAGGTGTACCTTTGGCTTCCCGCTGATTTGCTCAAACTGTTTCCTGTGAGCATTTATAGCTTCATCCGCAGAGATTTGTGCCTCCACGCGATGGATCAAGTCAGCGTATGAATGGACGGTGTCTCGCATAAGGGCCGAATAGAAGGTTTTAGGACGAAGACCTCCAAGAAAGACCCCTCTGAGTAA
>NW_021444410.1:0-232 GCF_001605985.2 Dendrobium catenatum
ATACCATTATATTTAATATTATTTACTCCAACGTAAGATGTTAGGACAAAGAATGTCTCATTTTAAAGAGATGAAAGACCAAATTTGCCCCTCAAAAGAGTTGGGGACCATTTTGGCCTCTCACAAATAGTTGAGAGGCCATTTTAGCCATTTTGTCAATTTAGAAACTGTTGTTCACTTTGACTTGAGCCACGAACCTTTTGTATGTCTATGACCTCCACCAAAATCATAG
>NW_021444411.1:0-279 GCF_001605985.2 Dendrobium catenatum
ACGAACTTGCTCTGATACCAAATTGATGTAGACAAGGAATATAAGGGACTATATTTCTTGAACACAAAAGACACACGAGAAGAAAACTGACAAAATAAGAAGAACTTAAAACAAACTTTGTTAAATAAATTCAAACGACCAAAAACTTGACAAACACAACAAAAGATGCTAGGAGATTTTAAAGAAATAAAGAAACTTAAAAGACGCTATCCTCAGACAACCGTCAGAGCGAGTTCCTTACCTGCATCGAATTTGTAGGTTAAATAAGTAAAGTGCATA
>NW_021444412.1:0-314 GCF_001605985.2 Dendrobium catenatum
AGAACTAACTTGAGGATTCAAAATGATTTGGATACATATAAGAAAAATCGGATGGCATTTACTTTTGATCCTAAGCCAGAACCTAGAAAGAGGCATTATAACTCAAATTATTTAAGAAATCCTTTTTCTGGAGTTAGATGTTTTTCTTGTGGCATGCTAGGACACATCTCACACACTTGCACAGTTCACCGTAGTACACATTGAGTGTGGAGACCTAAGATGCATGATTCATAGCATACCATACCTGCATTGCATTCTACTTTTTCTAAGAAGGGGACCAAACCAGTTTGGGTTCCTAAATCTGACTATTGTTG
>NW_021444413.1:0-276 GCF_001605985.2 Dendrobium catenatum
GACCTAAAGAAATGTTCCTAAGTGTTTAGGAATTTTTTGGAATTTTAAAATGTTTTTAAGTAATTAAATTATATAAATATCAATTTTTAATTAAAATTAAAATAAACTTAAATGTTATTTCAAATCAATGGGGTTTATTTTTTTTCCTTAAGTTAAGGTTTGAATTATGGTCAATTTAAGGTAATAATTATAATTTTTTTTTTAAATTTAATTTCTTAAAATTTTTAGAAGTTTGTAATGGTTAATTAAGGGCTTAATATTAAGCTAATTAATTAA
>NW_021444414.1:0-394 GCF_001605985.2 Dendrobium catenatum
GTCCTTGGAGGATACGTGCCTCGATATGTTCTGATGGTCATTCATTCGAAGTTAGAAAATTAATTTCGACACATTTATGCCCCGGAGTTAATAGAGCTGGGAATAAACAAGCTACCTCAAGCTAGATTGCACATGAAATTAAGGACATTGTGAAAAAGAATCATGATGTTACTCCAAAAGATATTGGCAATAACCTAGAGACTGCTTTTGGTTTATCTTTACCATATATGAAGATATGGCGTTCAAGGCAAATTGCTAGAGATCATATATTTGGCTCAGTAGATGATAACTACATGTGGGTGCCCACTTTGAGGTCTGAGTTAATTAATAGGAATCCTGACTCACATATAACATACCAATGTGATGAAAAAAATGGCTCATTTAAGAGGTTCTT
>NW_021444415.1:0-260 GCF_001605985.2 Dendrobium catenatum
GGATCGTCCAGGACGATTTTAGATCGTCCAGGCCGATTGGCACTGTAGAAAATATCAGCCTGAAGATAGTTCTGGGAACCGTCCAGGACGATATTTGTTGGTCTGATCGTTCCGGGACGATCTGGCGATCGGCCGGGCCGATCTGCTTTATGATATAAAAAATCTGGTCGTTTTGATGAGAGAGAAAATCATTTTAAAACCAAAATATCTGTTTTAGAGAGAGAGAGAAAGGGAAAAAGAGGAATCTTGGGTTTTGGAGG
>NW_021444416.1:0-302 GCF_001605985.2 Dendrobium catenatum
TCATGCAAAATTTTTCATAATCAAGCATTAAAAATTTCAACTTGGATATCTTGATTTCACTAGTGGCTTCATATATGGTGTGTAATTTATCCCAAATTTTCTTACCAGTAGTGCACGTGGAAACTAACATAAAGTCTTCAGAATTTAAAGCAAAAAACAAAAAGTTTAATGATTTTGCATTCAATTGAGTAATTATTTGTTCTTCCCTATTCCATTGATTAAAAGGAATATCAGTTTTAATTCCATCTATAACATGTGATGGTAAAGAATAACTAGTTAAAATCGTATGCCACATTCGATAA
>NW_021444417.1:0-1929 GCF_001605985.2 Dendrobium catenatum
TGATGACGTATCAAATATATTGATTTTTTTTTTTTTTGTAAATGAAATATACGGCCAAGACAATTAAATCTATTCAGTATTCACAGCTTGGGCTGAATAATCATTTCATTTAACGTAGCCAATATGTTGAAAGGACAGCAAGAAAATAATATAATAGCTAAATTTTACCAGTATGTTAAGAATAGATATTTATGTCCTTTTCTGCTGGAATTTGGCACGGCACGGGCTTAGGGTTTTCTATAAAGGAGTACTTAGCCGCTGTTTCTATTTCCCTGTTGCTTGCTACTGACGAGAACTGAAAGGGATTCCTTAACTTTAGAGAAATTAAATATTTTGATAATTATTAGATGGCTGACTTTATCAACTCCAATATATATATATATGAGATATTTTATTTAAGTTTCTTAAAATATTGCTTTGTTTTGAAATAAATTAAGAATAGCTGCTGTAGCTATTTTATACACACCAATAATTTATTTTACAGCCTTATAAAAAATATAAAGGAAATTTTATCAAAGAGAGCAAAAGAAATAAAAATACTTTTTTTTTAGAAAATAAGAAAAAGAAATTATTTCCTCAATTTCTCCTCAACCAAAAAAATAGGTGAAAGCAATTCTTAATTCAATTCTTTTATTATGTTCTAATTTCCTCTCTTTCTTATTATCTGTAATGAATTATTTAAAATTCAAGTCAAGCTGGTCTGGTTTAAGTCAATTGACTTGATTCATGCTAAGGCAATTCGATCTCGAATTAAAAGGAGCTCGTCAAATTTATAAATTAACTTGCGATAAGTAGATGACTATGATCTATGAACACATTCAAAGCAGTCGAATACGACCTATTAAGTCGTCTTAGCAATTGCTCAAGTGGATGACTTCCTTCATATCGAAAACTATTGATTTATTCATAGCTAGGTACAAAAATTTCTTCAAGTAGAACATTCTAATTAGGTTGCACAACTTTTTTTACATCTCTTTTTTTATGTAGCCATATATGTAGCCAATTCTACAAATATTGAGCTAGGGTGAGCTCAATTTATGCAGTTTACCATATTGAAACTCATTACATAAATATCTCAATGTTTCCCAATTCTCTTTTTCTCTTTCTATTTTTTTAAATCATTTTTACTCAATATTCTCAACATAATTTAATAAGATTCACATAAACTTTAAATTTAACGAATTCCTTCAAAACAAATCGAGCCTTATTGTGGTTGTTCAGATATTCTATTAAAGAACTTGTTTTGTAGAGGAAAATGCAGATATTAATTTAAGATTTCCTCTGACTAAAATTTTACAAGCATTGTTTCAGAAGAAAGATTAAAAACTTATTCAGAACGTCGAGGGCGTTGTCGTTGTCCAAAATAATTTTTTCATATGCAAAGCCCATGTACCAGCAGAGAGCAAGTGAACTTCTCTTCTCTCTCTCGACGAACCACCTTACATCTTTTTCTTTCTCTGTTCTCGTTTCTAGGAGGGATTTTAGTGCTCTCTTCTCCTCGTTGTACTCCTCTTCTCTGTCTCGTCTCTTTCTTGCATCTCCGTCGTCACCTACACTCTCCCTCGCTCTTCTCGTGCTCTACCTCCCTGGCGGTGTAAGAAGAAAGTCGAAAAGAAAAGAATGCGGGTCACGGGTTATGGTGAGTGGAGTTTCGGGGTCGAGATCAGAGAACTGACCCGGGTGAAAACTGGGTCGGTCTTTAACGACTGGGTAGGTAACAGGTGGAAGATCGAATACGGACCCGACCGGGGTTGCGGGTTGACCCGACCCGACGATTGCCGGTTTTGACCGCGCCCGACAAGGAGGGACGTGGTGGGAGCGTGCGGGCTGGACTCTGGTGGCGTGCGGGGCTGGGGATGAGGTGCGGCCTGAGAGGGGCAAGAGGCTGGGACAGGCGGAAGAGCGGCCAGGCAGTCCTACGACGAGACG
>NW_021444418.1:0-1294 GCF_001605985.2 Dendrobium catenatum
ATTTATTGAGTCAAGTCTTGTAATGATGTATGTTAGATTGTTGATCATGCACACACACAGAGGGAGCAAAAAACGATTATAAATATTTTAACTTTTCTGTTCATCGTTATGTATGAATTTTTTTCGTGCTGTACGATCTGGTGTAACAGAAATAAATTAAAATATTTTATTTTTCCTGGAAAATTTATTTTTGAATATAACTAATCATACTGTACGATCACCACAACGTATTGTACGCTCTATTATAATTAAAAAGCTCGTCGTCCATTAAATTAGGCAAAGATTTGAATTTGAAAAGTTGTTCGACTCGTACTGTACGATCCTCATCCTACTGTACGATGTTTAAAACATTGATTAATTTAATCCTATGATTATTCAATCAAAACGGCTTAATTTTGATGATTTGATCGCACCGTACGAACAGGATCGTACTGTACGATCAACAGAGACAATTTTGGCAAAGTGCCCATTTATTGAACTGTTCGTACAGTACTAACTGGACATCGTACAGTACTAACAGGTCAATTTCTGCATGTCGTATTGGACAATCTTGCGATCGTACGGTATGATATTTGACGCCCGAATAGAGTTTTTTTATGGTTTTTTTAGCCCTAAATTTAAGCACTCTCATAAGACTTTATAAGAGTCTTTGACAGCCATTGTGTCTTCATTCTTTTGGAGAAAACTTGAAGAGAGGAATTGAAAGGGAGAGAGGAAAGGGTGAAGTTGAGAGAGGGAGAAATCCTTGGAGGGGGTTTCAAGGGAGTGTGAAGGAGATTTCACACGGTTCCACCGGCGAGCTTGCACCTCAGTACCATCGGATTCAAGGTTCATCTTGAAGGAAGTTTTGGGAAGAAGAAGATCTCGTTGGTGTCAAAGGACCAGGCTCCTTCGCCACACCGGGGAAGGTGGAAATGATTGTGTAAGTGCTTCTCGGCCTAGCTGTGGGGGCTAATGGAGAATCACTAAAGGTTTAGTGTAATACTAGGAGGGTGCCTCCAGGGAGTGGACATAGGTCATGGTTTGGCCGAACCACTATAAATTAGTGTGTTCTTTCCTTTATTTTTTCTGCACTTTATTTCTACATTTATTTTTATTGTGATTAATTGCGTGGATGAATTTGATTATCTATCTTTTAATGTGAATGAAATTCGCTTCCGCATAAAGTCATAAAAATATATTTCTTTTCATTAAATAAGTTCTTCATCATCCAATTCACCCCCCTCTTGACGCTTCTAATCAATTTCAATTGGTATCAGAGAAATTTCAATTGGTATCAGAGTGGGTTTCAAAA
>NW_021444419.1:0-277 GCF_001605985.2 Dendrobium catenatum
AGAACCCCTAAGCAGAATGGGGAAGTCAAAAGAAAAAATAGAATATTAATAGAAGCCGCTCGAGCCATGTTGGCAGAATATTCTCTTCCAAAATATTTTTGGGCTGAGGCGGTTAGTACAGCATGTTATGTTATGAATAGGGTGAATGTGAGATCAAAGTGTAGTAGGAACTAAGTGAGATCAAACTTAAATAAAACACCCTATGAGTTATTAAAAGGGAGAACACCAAATTTGTCACATTCGCATGTCTTTAGATGTAAGGTGCTCATTCATAATA
>NW_021444420.1:0-382 GCF_001605985.2 Dendrobium catenatum
AAATCTATAAATAGAGCCCTCATTCTTCACAAGAGGGGGTCCAAGCAAGAAGAGAAGGAAGAGGAGGAAGAAGCTCCTCCTCGACCACCGCAGAAGCCTCGCCAGACCACCGTCGGAGCCTCGTCGGACCACCGCCAAAGCCTCGCCGGATCACCGCCGTAGTTTCGCCGGATCACCGTCGGAGCCTCGCCGGACCACCACCGAAGTTTCGCCGCACCACCATCTCAAGGCCTGACGTTCAGGCCCGACGTGCTACTGAAGGCCTGACATTCAGGCCCAACGTTCTGCTCAAGGCCTGACGTCTTCATCTGAGGCCCTCACCTTCTCCAGAAACCCTCTCCTCCGCTAGTCTACCACCTGACGCCGTTGCTTTGTCGGAACA
>NW_021444421.1:0-216 GCF_001605985.2 Dendrobium catenatum
GAACACACCAATTTATAGTGGTTCGGTCAAACCATGGCCTACGTCCACTCCTCGGAGGCACCCTCCGAGTATTACACTAAACCTTTAGTGATTCTTCTTTAGCCCCCACAGCTAGGTGCAGAAGCCCTTAAACAATCACTTCCACCTTCCCCGGCGCGGCGGAGGAGCCGGGTTCTTTCACACCAACGAGATCTTCTTCTTCCCAAAACTTCCTTC
>NW_021444422.1:0-333 GCF_001605985.2 Dendrobium catenatum
ACTCATACTATTGTTTGTAGGATAAATTATTTTGTGCGTACATCGAATCCATCCCGAGGCCAACCATAACCCGTCAAGTCATTTTTTTTGCTGGGTATCGGTGCTAAGTACCGCTGGGTACCGAGTGACGTGGCGCTAAGCGTGTAAGTGAGCCGAGACGGCTCGAGCTGGACTCGTTTATGGGCTCGTCAGCCGAGCTTATAGAGCTCCTTTAGTAAATGAGCTCGAGTTCGAGCTTGAGCCAGCTCAGCTCGTGAGCTGGCTCGAATAAATATTAATGTTTTTAAAATGATTTTATTTTATTTATTAAATTTAAATATTTTAAAAAATTAA
>NW_021444423.1:0-375 GCF_001605985.2 Dendrobium catenatum
AAGGGAGACCTCTCTTTGATCACTTGGGTCAAGCTATATTGCTAACCCAAGTGAGCCCAAGGCTTGGGCCTCCAAGAGAGATCTCTTGAGAACCCAAGGGGTCATCCCTTACATTCAAAAGGACTTGGAATGGGCTTGATTTAAAGATTTGAAAGAGAAGGGGTGTATGGGTTAATGGGTCAAACTTGGTTGACTTGGTCAACCAGGTTGACCCAAGGTCTGGGTTTGAACTCAACAAGTTGGATTTAATATTTGAAACTTGTTGAAAGTGGTTTCAAAGAATTTGGAGTTGATTTGAGTTAAAATGGGTATTTGAAATCCAATAGGGGTATTTTGATGAATTTTGACCCATTGGTCAACTAGGGTCAAAAATGG
>NW_021444424.1:0-307 GCF_001605985.2 Dendrobium catenatum
AGATGCAGCAAGTTTGGAGCAACCGTGTGATCTCCCTTACAACCCTCACCTTCACCTTCCTCTCTCAAAACCTTAAAGAACTTCTCAAGAGCTCTCTCCCCCTTGGAATCCCTCTCAAACCCCGTTCTCCCTCTCTGTGATTCTTAATGAAAAAGGATGAGATTAACATCTAAAACAGGCTCCAAAATCCCTATGATTTCAAAAGTAGCAGTTACTATTCGTACAGTACGATTCAACATCGTGCAGTACGATATTCATAAACAGACTTCATCCTGATACGAAGATGTACGAACAGTTAAAAAACAAT
>NW_021444425.1:0-223 GCF_001605985.2 Dendrobium catenatum
GATGCTTCAGAGACCA
Source organism: Dendrobium catenatum (assembly GCF_001605985.2). Classification (NCBI taxonomy): domain Eukaryota; kingdom Viridiplantae; phylum Streptophyta; class Magnoliopsida; order Asparagales; family Orchidaceae; genus Dendrobium; species Dendrobium catenatum. The sequence goes on from NW_021444425.1 coordinate 17, forward strand.
GATCTGCCCATGAGATTTTTTCCTTTCATTATTTTCCTAGTTTAGATTTTGCTTCGCCTTACCCTTTTCTTTCGTAGGAAGAATTCTTAAATTAGGGCACTGATTTTTCATATGTCCAGGCTTCCTGCATCGAAAGCAAATAACGTCAGAAGAAATATGGTCATCTTTATCATTTTTACCTTTTTCCACTTTTGCTTATGCTTTGGT
>NW_021444426.1:0-218 GCF_001605985.2 Dendrobium catenatum
GTTCTATAGGGCTTAACATCCCTAACGAACTTTCAATTTTTAGTTGCATTGATATAAGGTGAAATAAGTTAGTGGATTTATGTGCTAACTATGGCATTTTCAGTTATTTTACATGGGATGAGTTTAGCATGAATAATATTCCTCCTATGTTTTGGTCGTTGTTAAAGGAGCAATCTAATGTCTTCATTTTGTAGGTTGTACTTCTTTTTTATTTCTAA
>NW_021444427.1:0-251 GCF_001605985.2 Dendrobium catenatum
AGATAAAGAGCTTAATGTCTTAGCTTTGAAAAAAAAAATTAGCACGTATATAGATAAAGGGAGAGGGGTATGAGAATCATAAGGGATACAAAGATTTTTATGTGAAAAAACTACAGGATCTGACCCAGTTATAATAATTCAAATAGTTTTTGTAGACGATTACAAATGATACCCTTCCTCAAGGGGGAAATCTTAGATCAATGTATGACATAGAGCATATTATATAGTTGGGGTTATAATAATCTAATGAT
>NW_021444428.1:0-262 GCF_001605985.2 Dendrobium catenatum
GGGCCTTGGGGTCGAGGCGTTATGAAAGCAGCATGCACCTTATGAAAGTTATAATAGGGCTAATGATAATACTTATATTGATCTACATCTATTAGAAACTCCAAATGGGACTAAGGTTTGGGATAGATTTCTTGATGCTTTATGAAACAACTTTCTAGTACAAAAATTTCAAATTCAAAAAAATTGTCTTAAGAAATTGCTTCGTAAAGCAACAAAAAAGCTGTCCCAAACGAAAACTAAGGAGAACAAGCAAACACTCACT
>NW_021444429.1:0-1979 GCF_001605985.2 Dendrobium catenatum
GTGTGTTTGTGTGTGTGTGTGTGTGTGTGTGTGTGTGTATGTATATATATACATACACTGATATACACTGTTATAATTGACTTATGCTATGATTGAGAATGATTGAATGATAAATAAATAATGATCGATTGATTGAAACAACGAGATGTGATGTGTGATATAATGGTTAATTGATATATGTGACTAGTATAGATAGCATATATTGACTCATAAATCTCTTTATATGATTTGCAATATATTTTTTCTCTTTTTATTGCATTAATTTCATTTATAAGATTTTGGTTACTTGTTAAGCTTTCATGTTCATTATGTGGTTTAAATAAATTCATATAAGAAGCCTTCAGCCTAGAGTTGGGATGCTAATGTAGTTTTTTTCAGCTCTTTGTTCTGATATTCGTTGTAGCCCAAGCTATTGTAACCGACTATTTTTGAACTTTATCGACTTAATTGTAAATATAACATGTAAAAATGTGAATTATATTTTTCTGCTATATTTATTTTCGTTATGCAAGTAATGTTCAAACAAAATGAGGGGATTGATTTGTTATAATTTACAAAAAGACCATAGAAGAAGGAAAAAAATGAAAATGAAAAAAAAAAAAAAACTTTCACTTTAGATCCGAGCATGACGCATGACGCCTCTACCCCTAGTATTTATAAAGCATGTAGGACTTCCTCTTAAGTTCATTGGCTATACTAAACTAAAGCTCACATAGGAGTGTGAAAGGTTCATAATAGTTGGATTCATGAATGATGGTCAACTTATTTATATAAAAATCATATTGTGAGATATGCATTAAACTTCTAATACGAAAGATAGAAAATAATTTTAGTAATTATTTGTATAAACTCAATATCCATGCATGAATCAAATGATGAGATAAAAATTATGCAACTTGTATGAAATATTAGAAATAGGTTAAGTGAATGCACATAAGTTAGGTAGATTTACATTAGATTGGTGGTAATATTAGTTGATACCTATACGCTTATTTGGCATAGAGATATATGAAAACATCAAGTTTTTTTTGTGAAAGAGCTAAGAAGAATTTTTTTTTAGAGAAAATGATAAATAAAGATAAGAAAATTGCAAGAAGCTTAGTTTCCAAAGTTAATTCCCTTCTTTGCTATCTTTCATATATTATTCATGTTTTACTTAGGAGATTTATGACTTCTTTTTTCCTTATAAACAAAAACAACAAACTTTTATCCCACTATGTGGGGTCGACTACATGAATCATTTTCCTCCATTGTGTCCTATTAAGAGTCAATTTCTCATCCTAATCTAATAAAGAGAGACCATTTCTAATATTTTATAACCAAATCTTTTTGGGTCTACCTCTGTCTTTCTTAACATAAGTCAAATCTAATGCATCTACTTTACTAACCGGGTCATCGAAAGGTTGCGGTTTATGTGCCCAAACCATATAAGGCGACTCTCTCTAATTTTATCTTCCACTGGAGCTACTCCAACCTTTTCACATATATGCTCATTTGGTATCCTATCTCTAAGAGTAAAGCCACTCATCCACCTGAGAATCCTCATCTATGCAATACTTAACTTAATATTATGCTTCTATTTTAATGGCAACATTCTGCACCACAAAACACATTGCATGTCTCACTACCAGCTTATAGAATTTTCCCTTAATATTATGACTTCTTTTTTCTTTATTAAGTGAAAATGTACTAATATTTTGAGAAGGCCTTATGAGTGCCCTTTTATCATACATTGCTATTGTAACTTTTTTTATCAGTGGATTTAATCCCCTCTCCTCTCATATAAACATAATCTTATTTAAACTAAAATGTATAAATTTTAGTTTTCTCTTTTGTGATGCTTCATATCTTTTATAATTATTTTTTAGTTCAACATACTTACCTTTTATTGTTGCTTTCATAGCTTAATAATATGCAAACGTAGGGTCTGCCAATAAGTCTGAAACTAAGACTGAAGAAAACAAGATTAGCTGAACTTG
>NW_021444430.1:0-306 GCF_001605985.2 Dendrobium catenatum
CAATTAGTAACATTATTCAGTGCATCATATGTAGGAGAAACAAATATTATTACTATAATTGAAAGACATGAGTAGTCACCATGAACTTAGAAAATACACTATTTCACTTTTACTCTTTATTCTAATGACGATAGATTTAAAACCTATAAAACATTACTTTATTAAATTTAATTTATTATTTGCTCTTAATTTCTCTAACTTAATATTTTAAAACTTCTTCTCTTTGTAAATATATTTTAATTCTTAAAAATAAGCATAGAGTATTTCACAAACTAAGATTTCATTTATTATTAAAATTTAAAATAC
>NW_021444431.1:0-283 GCF_001605985.2 Dendrobium catenatum
ATACTGACATACAGGATCCTGTGGAATCCACTGTGGACGACGAGATCATGCCAGTCCCCCGGTACTTTTCCCCTGCTGTTGATAGCTTCGTTGAGCGAGGCATTGTCCCTTCGACTTGGTCAGGTAGACAGGCCCAACAGCAAGCTTGTATTTGGCGGACTGATTTTCCTCGAACTGGACAGGGTATAGGTTATTCTCAAGAGAATCAGTCCCCTTCCGCCAATATTCGTGTTGTTTCTCACTCTCATCCGGTCGTTTCCGTTGCCGATGATGAAGACCCGGA
>NW_021444432.1:0-259 GCF_001605985.2 Dendrobium catenatum
CATCAGGCGTTAATATGAAACAAAGTCGCAACTGACTAAGAGAAATGAAAATGGGAATGTTTGAGGAATGGAGATATTGAGTGCGGACGATTGATTGGGTTGTGGGGAAAAAATAAGAAATTAAATTCGATTTTTTTAATAAATAAAATTTTGAAATACAATAATTTATATTTAAAAATTTTTCATGAAATATATAAGACACGCATGTGCAATTTATTTTTTATATTTTTTAAATTGGACACGTCTTCGGCGTCTAACA
>NW_021444433.1:0-927 GCF_001605985.2 Dendrobium catenatum
AAAGAGAGAGGGCTGATGTGGCTTGCTTGGGATGGGAAATTGTTGGCTTGGGAAAGAGAGAAGGCTGATGTGGTTTGCTTGGAAAGGAAAATAGTTGGCTTGGGAAAAAGAAAAGTTAGGCTTGGGAAAGGAAGAAAATTTAATTAAGTGGAGTTAGTGAGGAGGATTGGGAAGGGGAAAAGTAGGGGTGTCAATATTTGACACGACCTGAAAACCTGACTCGAACCCGACCCGAAAATTTCGGGTTAGGGTTAACCCGAACCCGAAACGGGTTGGGTTCAACATTTCGACCCGTTTCAAAAATCGGGTCGGGTTTGGGTTATCCCTTTGACCCGAAATTGACCCGAAAACCCGATTTTGACCCGGCAACCCGAGATTGACCCGATTTTGACCTGTTTTTGACCCGAAAAAGAGGAAATAGACCCTTTTTTGACCCGAAAAAGAGGATATAGACCCGTTTTTGACCTGAAAACTAGCAATTTTTTGTTGGAAACGGGTCATTCGGGTCATGTCAGGTTGACCCGGACTCGAAGAGGGTTGGGTTCGGGTCAGGAAAACTGACCCGTTTTCAAAAATGGGTCGGGTTCGGGTTGACCCGAATAGTGCCGGGTCAGTTTCGGGTTCGACCCGAACCCGACCAGTGACCCGACATTGACACTCCTAGGGAAAAGATAGCAACTAGGGAATAGGGGAATAAGAAGGGCTTTAATTAAATGGAGTTGATGAGGATTAGGAAGGGGAAAAGGTGGAGGGAATACCAAGAGGCAAGGGGAAGGCTGTTTTGCAAAGGGAAATCAGCAAGAAGTTTGGCTGGCTGTTCGGAAGAGGGAGGGAGGCTTGTTTGGATGTTTGGAGGGGAAGGGAAGGGGTTAGCCGGTTGTTTAAAAGGGTGGGAAGGCTTGGTGGTTGCTTGGGAAGGGTTGGAAT
>NW_021444434.1:0-570 GCF_001605985.2 Dendrobium catenatum
TTTTGATCGAAATGTTTTGAATGCCATATATTTTTCAAAATTAAAGGTAAAAGTTGATGTTTTTTTAAACAATTACTCTCTTTTGAGTTCATAATTGTGACCTTAACCAATGAGCAAAAATCCAACAAGATCCTATGTAGAGTTTGAAATTTGCCTGATTTTTTTTAATTAAATATCTCATATTTATTGGAAGCTTTGAGAAACATATCAAATGTGTTATTTTGAATGCATAGAAACATGATGGATGGAAAGACTTCCCTAATTATAATTGTGCCTAAGAGGTTAAAACCATGCTAGCCCCTTAGTCTTGACCTTATTCTCAAGGAACTGATGTAACTATGAATGATAGAAGAGAGAACTATTCTAATTACAACCATGCTTGTGAGCTTATCTTTTGAGATTATAGTTGAGTTTACCCTACCCAATCTTGACTTCTTTTAGAATTCAAGATCTAGTTGGTAATGAAGGTATTATCCTAATATAATTGTGCTTGGAAGCTTGAGAGATTGTAGTAATGGTTGCACACACACACACAAAGATTCATTTATCACATATGACACTAGATTGGTA
>NW_021444435.1:0-205 GCF_001605985.2 Dendrobium catenatum
CAAGCTCCAAGAAGATACATCAAAGGAAATGGTCATCGCAATATTCTAGTAGCCAACATCAACTGGCTAGTGAAGGAAGAATGAGAATCCCTTACGAACAACTATGGGATACTTGTGATCGTTCATGAACGATAATGGCATACTTAAAGTCAATACAAATAGAACTGACAATCCACTCATAAGTAACATCGATTGAAATGATGTA
>NW_021444436.1:0-613 GCF_001605985.2 Dendrobium catenatum
AGGTTCAATCCAGAAAATAGAAACGACCCCAAACACCCCGATGATGGTCGTATTGAATGCAAATCTCAACCGGAGGGGTTCATTCCAAACATTTCAAATGTCTTTCAAACTCCACAAAGTCCAAAATCCTAAAATCTCATATATTTAAAAAATGAAATCCATCCATCAATGCTTAAAGTAAAACACATCCACCCTCCGCAATAGTTTGCCGAATGGACAAATTAAAATTAACTCTAACTCACAAAGAGCTAATGCCTAGTCGAAAATGTCACTAGGGTCCATTCTCAAACAATCTCCTGTCAGTAAGGACGTGGTACGTGACCTCTAACCGGCGGTTTTGCTGCAAAATGGCACCGCAAGATAAACGGTTATGACCCAAGGTCCTCTGAACCGAGTGGTTTTGCCGCCAAATGTTACCACGAAGTACCGGTTATGGCCAAAGCCAATACGCTCCTTAGTGGCATCAAATCCTTGAGATATGAATCAATAGGATATGATAGAAAGGGCACAAAGCCCTCTGTTAGCTAAGGTGGATTCAAATTTGTCCCCTTAGACAAATATTCCCCCCAGGTCTACAAGGTCCCCTTGGACGAATCAACCCATGGCTGCCGAC
>NW_021444437.1:0-1006 GCF_001605985.2 Dendrobium catenatum
AGGGCTTTAGTTATTATGATTTTAAAGGGCGTTTAAATCATCTAATTTACCAAAGGATCTCTTATGTGTTGTGCACGACTCTTTTCAGGAAGGCACTAACACATTTAGATTAAGGGGTATTCAAACAAATATAATAATACACCGACCTTATGTGGCATACACAACTCCTTAGGGAAGGTATGTCACATTGCATTCATAAGGTCCCTTTCTCTCTCTCTAATAAATTTTTAGGATTCTCAAATGAATACTTATCTTTCTTATAAGATGAGTGTTTATTTTGAAAGTCCTAGGACTTATAAATTGATAACTTCATACACTTAGGGAGTTATCAATCTATAAGTTCTTTAAAATTAAATCAAATAACTTTAACATATAAAAGTGGAATAATTTAAAATTCAAATACATATCACTTAAACTTCAACTAAATTTCCTTTTGGCCTTTAATAAATAATCTTAATAATACATGCAATTCAAACAATAATTCCTATAGGGCCTATCCAAGTCACACGACCTCTTTCACACACTTAGATGCTTACTATGACAACCAACTCTAGCCTAAGTTAGGCCGGTGGTTTGTTGTGGTTTTGTTTGCGGGTGTATTGCTTAGAGGGCACCCATGTTTTTCTTCTTACTTTCCTGCAAATCATAGCAAGCATATCTAATTTCTGTCAGTGCACCAGAGTGTGGAGTGAATAAGTGAGGGCCGTGTACTTTACTTTTATGTCTTTACTATCCTGCATATATAACTGTTCACAACGCACTCATAGCATGCATAATTACATACCTGCTTTTATTTTCTTTCTTTTACTTACATGCAAAGTAGAATGTTCTTAGGATCTGATGTACTTGTAAAGAGAAATGTAAATTTTATTCTTTTTAGATATGTTGTATATAGATTGAGTATGTAAAGTGTCTTGAGTCTATAAAAGAATTAAAAATAACTGCTTATACATATACAAATGGGACTCTAAAAAGTAATATCCTCTATCAGGAGGATGTTCCTTTT
>NW_021444438.1:0-275 GCF_001605985.2 Dendrobium catenatum
ATCGGCACCCTTATAGGCCAGGTGGTCTGCCAGAACCAGCAGGCGGGGATATGCCTAACAAGGTTGAGAAAGTACAATATGAATGCATGAAAAACCCTCGGCGAGTCTGAGCATACTTCTTAGGACCGTTTAGAGTTGCTATCTTGTCCTAAAGAATTTTATTTAATTAAAGTATAATAATTTTTTGACAAACCCCCATAAGAGCCTAAATCCGAATTCCACGTCAAACCAAATGCCGCATGCAAGTAAAAAGACTAGAAAAGCAGGAGTTCTAA
>NW_021444439.1:0-417 GCF_001605985.2 Dendrobium catenatum
GCGGTTTAACCGGCAGTTTGGCCGTCGATAAATACCGACGGTCTAATCGACAGTTTTTTAAACAACCGCCACTGGAATTTGAGGCGGTCAAATAACCGCCGGTTATTCTGCCAAGAGTAGTTATTACCGTCGCGTTACCGGCAGTTTAAACCGTCGCGTTAACAGCGGTTTAAACCGCCGGAGTTAAGTGATTTTGCTCCGGTGGTCCTAACCGCCGAAACACCACCGAAAAAAGCCCTAAAATAATACATCCCCAGCCTTCCATTTCATTTGCTCGCAACTTCTTCATTCTCCCTTCCGACAGTCGCTCTGTCTCCACAGCCCTCTCGCGCGATCGAGACGCTCCTCCGGCCGACGACAAGCACCCTCCGACCGCCGACAAGCCCCCTCCGATCGAAGATCTAGACCCCACTCCGG
>NW_021444440.1:0-301 GCF_001605985.2 Dendrobium catenatum
CTTCCATAAAATATATCTAATAGAAGATCAATGCATACATTTTTGAATCAAGAATCAATGTTTTCAAACTCAAGTATCGAAAGTATCAAGGGTTTTCTTAAGCTTTTTAAGAAGTACAAGAATGGTAAGCATTCACTTTGTGGGCTCATTTTATGCCTCTTGACAATTGGTTGGTGCACTGCGCATCTTTTAATACACTTTGTGTATTCTATATTTTTAATTTGGCGTCTTTGAGAACCTTTTATTTTTGACATCATTGGCTATTTTTTTTAATATGCTTCCTTTCTTAAATCTTAAAAAT
>NW_021444441.1:0-342 GCF_001605985.2 Dendrobium catenatum
ATCATACAGTTTAACCACAATCAAACCATGAACCTATGTTTCTTTAAATTCTTTGTCCGGTCTGATGTTCACAACCTTATTGATATCATAAATATTTTAAATTTTAAAATATATAGATACATCTTTTATAACTATCACTCTCTAGCAATGCTTTAAAAACCGGACCGACCGGTCCGACTGGTTCAACCGTGAACCGGTCTGATGGCCGGTTCGGTTCACCCCTAAAACTGCCTTCTCTTCAAACCCGACGGTTTTTGTTGAGTCTTGTAATTAGGTTGTTAAGCCTAAGTGAATGTCCCAAGGCAACCAAGAGGGGGGGTGAATTGGTACTTTAAAAAATTT
>NW_021444442.1:0-217 GCF_001605985.2 Dendrobium catenatum
ATCGCCGGAGTGAGGCGGCGCTGGCGGGAGAGGCGGCGGGAAGGGAGGCCGAGCGGACGTCGTGCGGAAGAGGGTTGCTGGCCTGCAGTTTTTTTTTGTCTGCTCGGTTTCAGGTAGGCTGATTTGAGAGGGGAGGAAGAAAGCTTAATTCATTTAGACTTAAGTGTGTGGGTCCCGGTTACTAGAGGCGTGCACCTCACACTGAATTGCACAATTC
>NW_021444443.1:0-302 GCF_001605985.2 Dendrobium catenatum
ACATGCCCAAGCTCAGCTCGGTTCGGTTCATTTGCAGGCCTAAGGAACACACGAGACGTCTAGGGATGTTGCGCGGGTCAATAAATTTGGACCCAATCCTCCTAAGCAGGTAAATAGGAGTCGACAAGGTTCAACAAATAATTACAAAATACCTCTAAATACCCGCATGGGCCCCGACGAGCGTGTTATTAGTACACATATTACGTCTAAGGATGCTGCACGAGTTAATAAGTGAGTTCAAGTTCGAACCTGATCCTTCTATGCAGATCAATAGGAGTCGACAGGGTTCGAACCATCAAATA
>NW_021444444.1:0-8197 GCF_001605985.2 Dendrobium catenatum
GACCTTTATGATGGTTTGGTCACAATATAAAACGCGGCCTTTCGATGACCCGGTTAGGAAGAGTAGAGGTATTAGATTTACTTATGTTACATGGTACAGAAGCCCCGAACAAGATCAATCCAGGTAATCACGATCGTCCCATACGATGTGCTTAAAAGAAGGGCTTTAGAAAACCCTAAAAACTCAATTCTTGTGCCAAGTATCATCCATAGGATCGTTCCGTATGATGTGATTAAAAAGGGGGCCCTAGAAAACCCTAAAAACTCAATTTTGGCCCTAAAAATTATCTAGTACAATGTGCAGAATTTGACTTGATAGTCCGAACGATATCAGGATAGTCCAGGATGATCAGTTCAAATTTATACAGATCATCGAAGGTGATATTGTGGACATTCTTAGATGATTAGAAAAAAAAAAGATTATGGTATTCATCTTGGACGATTTAAAAAAATCAAGTATGTCGATAAACATTGTCTTGTACGATATGTAAATCATCCAGGATGATATGATTAAAAAATTTAACCATAATTAATCTCCTAATCATATGATCGATTTAGGCATGATTTGTATTGATCATCCAGGATGATTTAGATTGTCTAGGATGATTTGATCAAAAGTTAAATCTTAAAACCTTGCCTAAATTATCTTGGCATGATTTTCCAAGATCATAAGGGTTGTCCTGGATTATACAAAATTGTCCAGTATGATTTGTTTAAAACTTGAACTTCTTATTTGACTAGATCTCCTCCATTGAGTGTGTATGTACATGGTCACCAACAAGCATACTCCTTACAGGACTTATCTCAAGAAATCAAAATTGCATCAATAAATATTATAGACACTTTGCAACCTAACATTTCAACCCAATCTTGAGCTCTAATTTTTTGTTTGATGTTGCATGGTATTCCTAAAATATTAGTATACACACAAACAAATATAGAATGAAAAATACTATGAGATATAAAGGTATTTATTATCATAAAATTATAAAACTCGTGAATTCGAGTCATAATAAACCATCCTCAATATTTTCCCCAACATCATTCTCATCAATATACGGTAAGGTGTTCTTCTCTTCAATTGCCTTTATTCATATATTTTCACCATCTTTATTAGCATTGTCCAACAAATCTTCCCTCCTTATAGAAATATCTAAAGGATTGATCTCTATGTCATCTTCACAAGCTTTTGAATCTTTAAAATATAGGGTATATTCCTTATCATTAGGAAGAGAAGACCTACCTACACAACTGGTTTACCTGTGATTGGTTCAACAACAAATTTGGAGGTCTTGTTATTCTTCTTGAGTTGAGGGTGAGTGACAAAGTAATAATTAATCGAATGGATATGAATTTTACATTGTAACAAAAATTTGGAACCATTTCAAACTCAACATTCATGTAAATACCCAACATTTTTAGAACCAAACCATACATATTTAGGATACTTCTTAGTGATATCAAGCTCCATATGAATTTGAGCCACTAAAGGCTCCAAATAAGAGGTGATGGCTTGGTTCATTTGAAGGAGTATACTAAAGATGAAAGTACGAGATGCATCAAGAGGGGAGAATTAGAAATTTATTGCAATAAAAAGACAGTCCTAAATAGTAGTTCTATTTTTATGTTTTTAAATTTCAAATAAGAATATTAAATTGATGCAGAAGCGAATGCTTAAAATACAATTGCAACACAAAGTGGTGAAATGTTAACTTGATCAACAAAGAATTCCAATATGACTTCACCAAGCAATCTTAACGAAAGTAAAATGCAAAACATAAATAAAGTGTAGTAATGAAAAAATCACACAAGAGAATTTATAGTGGTTCAGTCACTTGACCTACGACCACTCCCCGAAGTCCTCCACTCTAGGAATTTCACTACTAAATAGTAATTCTCCTTTTCCCCCACTGCAAGGTGAAGAAGCCTTTAACAAACTCACTTTCACCAACCTGAAGTGGCAAAGTGCAGACACTATGTCACCCTCCCTGTGATGGCAGCTAACCTTCTTATTTTCTCCCTCCTGGAGAAGGTAGAGTACCTTAGAGGACATGGATGTAGAGGAATCTCCCCCTTAGAGAGCCTCCCACAAGATCTTCTTGGGCCACAGGAGGAGAAACGTGCACCAAGCTAGGAGTAACCGTGTGATCTCCGTCACACTCCTTCTACCTCACAAAGCCCACCTTCTCGTTCCTCTCACAAACCCTAAAATCTTCTGAAGACATCTTTCTAAGAAACACCCCTCTAATCACGTTCCACCTCACAGATTATTCCAAAAAGATAGAAATTTAGATATTTAAATCAGGCTCCAAGAAACCCTAAAATTTCAATTTAGTCGTTATGATCATATAGTACGATCCAATATCATTCAGTATGATAAGTTCAAAATAGCCTTCATCCTTGTAGGAGGGATTATGAATAGGCAATATTTCTAAACAATATCATATGATATGATTTGACATCATCCAATATATTATGTAAAATCCATCTGTTTGAATAGCATAATTACTGGGATGATGAAAACTCATCGTATTATGTCATATGATATAAATCACTTCAGATAATATGATTAATTCAAAATCAAGGGATCATCCGGTACAATGTTTGGACGATCAAAAATAGCTCGATATATCTGTACTGTATAAACTGTGTCTTATATAAAATAAAAATCAAAAACTAATCCATGATTTACTGACTAATTATGGAGGTTAATTTAAGTAAGTATTCAAAATATCATATAGTATGATAGGATCGTCAATTATTATGATTAGTTCAAATTTTATGAATTAAGAACTTACTTAAATTAATTCTGGTAGCTAGTTTTTAATTAGAAACACATCATACAATACAATAGGCATCATATAATACGACTTATTATATATAGCCATTGTGCTAGATAAGATTGCACAGTATGATTGAAACTTGTATAGTACGATCAATAGAGAAAAAAAAATTTATTTATTTTCAAAAACCTCTCCCCCTGTGTGCTTGTATGGTTGCTCAATTTTTCTTACAAGTTATGGCTAGACTCAAGAAAAGAAAAATTACAAGGTTATAGACTCCAAATCCTAGTCTACCCAGTTTTGAGTCTTCTTGCTATCCTGAGTAATTTGTGATCTTCCTAAATTGTTAGTACTCAAAGATAAGAGTGATAGTTTGTTAGGGATGTTAAGACCTTATGATTAGCACAAGGCTAAAAAGAGGGGGGGGGGGTGAATTGGTATTTAAAAAATTATTTTGATCAAAAACAATCACCGAAACTCAAACCAAAATCACCACAATGAAAATCAATATGCGGAAGAACAAATCAGAAAGTAGTAGTAAAGGACACAGACATTATAGTGGTTCGGTCAACTCGACCATGTCCACTCCCTAAGGAGCCTCTTGGGTATTGCACTAAACACTATGACTCTCCTTTTCTACCACGACAAGGGCGGAGAAGCCCTCATTAAAAACTCATTTCGCCAACCCCGATGAGCAAAGACCCAACTTCTTTTGCTTCCTCCTGAAGCAGGTAGAGAACCTTGATCGATTATTGAGGAATACCTCTCTCAGCCCTCCAAGGACAAGAGACTTTGGTGGAAGAAGAAGAAGTGGAACAATGCTTAGAGCAACCCTTGTAAACTCCCTCACAAGCTCCCCCCTCAAAAAATCCTCTCTCTCTCTCTCTCTCTCCCTCTCTCTCCTTCTCCTCTAGGCTTTCTCAGGTCAAGACAACGAAAAAAGATCACCTCTAAGGTAGAACAAGATATCTTAAATAGAAGAGCTTCAAAATAGCTTTTATTTTATACAAACTAACTTTATTGTCTAGGCTGATAGGGGTATCGACCTGGCCGATCAGCTTAAATTTTTCTCATTCAACCCAGTCGGTTTGGGATGAATAGATAATTTTTGGCCATATCATCTAGGCTGATAGTATATTTTCCTGGACAATTAGTTCAAATTCGAGGAAAATCATGTTGAATATTGCCCTGAATAAAAGCTGGCTAATGTCAATCATCCACGCCATCATCGTGGACGATCCTATTAGCGGCCCAGCAGATGTGATCGTGCAATCAACCTTAATTACTTTCCTTAATCACCTAATTAATTTAAGCATAATTGTGCTACAATGTCTAGGCTGATGTCCTGGACGATGTCCAAAAATAACTAATGCCTAAATAGATCTGGTGATTGATTCTTTTTTATTTGAGACTATCGAGCCAGCCGATACAATATTGTTCAGGCCAATCGGCTTAATGATGGCTGCCTTAACCATGATGCCCTGATTAGGATTTCTATTTTTGAACTGATCATCCAGGCCGATATAAATATCTTCCCGAATGATATTACCAAAAATAGTAAACTCTAAGAAATAGTTAGAAATTCTCCCAAGGTGTGTGTGTGTAAGGTTACTCGGCATTAGGAGCTACACCTTTCATAATAGACTCAAGAAAGGAAAAAGTGTAGAAAGTGACACAGACCTAGTCTACCCAATCTTGAGCTAGTTCCAATTATCATCTAATCTTGTGGACCTAAAATATTAGTAGTCAAGGCAGTCGTAGAGAAATAAGATTATTTGCTATCATCAAAATCATAATCCATGAAAATAAATTTGCAACAATCTCCCCCTTTTTGATATTGGCAAACACACAATAAATAATTTTAAGTAGTTAAGACAATAGTGTACTGAAAATAGTTTAAACATAGAGAATATCAAATATCAGAATGGAACAGTACAAGTACAAACATACTACTCCCCCTTTTGACATCTCAAAAAGGAGGAGACAAACAAAAATAATGCAAAAACTAAACAGTAGAAGAAAAATAGAAACTAAACAGCAAAAGAAAAATATAAACTAATCAATAGAAAAATAGAAACAAACTAAAAGAAAACTAGTAAAACGATGGGACTTGATCATCTGAAGCAGGAGGTGGTGGTGGAGGTTGCTAAAAGTAGCTCGTCAGTGTATCAAACTGTGCACCAAATCAGGCTATGTCCTAGTCATGCTGCTGCTGCTGGTGTGCAACGTAGGCGTCAAAATGGGATAAGTTTTCTATGCGGTGCTGCTCGTAAGAGGCTATGTCCTCAGTATGTTGCTGCTCCTATGTAGCAATGTAAGTGTCAAAATGGGCCTCCCACTGGTCAAAGCATTTCACTAGCTGATCTAGCTGAGAGTGCTGACAGAGTGGAATAGGTGAAGAACAGGTGCAGAAGCAGGTGTAGGAGCCTCCTCTTCCTCTGCCTGAGCTTCCCCAACCCCTGGGTGGAGACGAGAATGTGAGTTTGAAAGAAAATGTTAGAGTTGAAAGCAGGTTGGAGGTTTGGTGGAGAAGGATATTGGAGTTATACTTTAATCATCCGCCTCCAGGAAATGAGGGTCCAGAGTGGCCCTCGATAAACTTTCGGACAGGTGACGAGATCGCTTCTCTCCATCCATTTTCAAGAAATAGAAAGAAAATAAAAAATAAGAAGCATGGAGAAGAAGTTGGTGTAAAGAAAATGGATGGAAGGGCTCGGTTTATAAAGAATCGGCCAGATTGTCTAGGCCGATCGTAAGATCATCTATGTCTATCTGGTTCAATGATTGTGCACCAGCCAATTGGTCAAAAGGGAGATCCTATCATCCAGGCTGATCAGATATCATTCGAGCTGATTAGAGACAGGCGATCGTCCCGAGGAGTCAAGCCGGACGACCGTTGAAAAAGCATTTTGTCCGGGCCAATTCCGTGGATCATCCAGGATAATGTCCAAGAATGGATCATACCAATTGAATTTAAAATATTTAAATCATGTGCCATGTGTATTGGCCAGGCCAAATAGGTGAATCGTCTGGGACGATTATCTAAAATGGATCGTCCTGGCCAATTTTAATGATTTTAAACATACGTCCACGTGTATCATCCAGGAAGAACACGTGGATCGGTTAGAACAATTGTCCATAAAGAGTATAACATCATCCGGGCCAAAAAATGGATCATTCAGGTCGATAAAAAATGATTGAAGTAGAAGACGATCAGATCGTCCCGGCCGATAATGGATCATCCAGAACAATAAGAACTGAAAAAAAATCAGTAGTAGAGGGGAATTTTTTTAGAGTAAATTGATCGAATCATTCTGGCTGATAGGGGTATCAACCGGGACGATGTGAAAAAAATGAATCAATTGATAGATGGAGATGATTAGAGAAGCCAAAAGCATCAAAATCTGAAAAAGATAAAAATATGATACAAAAGACATAAACATAAACAAAAATAAGGTTTTTTTATCAAGGCATGAATATGACATAGTCTCCATGTGATTGATTTTAAAATTTTGTAAGGATCATTGAGTTAACATCGCCAAAATCTAAAAAATAGTTAGAACAACCGATCTTATTCACCCTAACTTAGTCTTCCTCAAGGTAAACCGTCTTTTAAAGAAAAGCCAATTAGTTTAAAAAAGGAGATCCGTTCAAAAACTTATTTCCAGAAAAATATTTTATAGAATAATATATCAAAGTACTTATTTACAATTAGAAATTGAAATCAAGTCTTTGAAAAATATCAAGTGACACATGAAGTCTTCTAAGATTTAAAAAATATTAAAAGAAGAAGAAGCTTGCTTTTGGTGGGCTCATTTTATGCCTCTTGTCAATTTGATTGGCGCTTTGCGCATCTTTTATTTTTTGATACACTTTGTATATATACTTATTTTCAATTTGGCATCATTACGCATCTTTTGCTTTTGGCATCATTGGCATCTTCTTTTTTTTCATTAACTTTTATGCAAGCTAGATCCGTTTCAAAATTCTTAAATATTCTTTAGTTGTGATAATACTTCTAAATATTAGAGAAAGAAAACTCACTCTCTAATATAGGGAAGAATGAATCCAAAGCAGAATAAAAAAATCATATATAAACTTCAATGACAAGATTATAAAAATAAAAGTAAAAAAAGAATTTGAACATTATATTTATAAAATAGATTACTGTAGCAAGATTGAAAAGTTCTCTATTTCAAAAACTATTTGTTAATTTAAAAATAGATTTTTGTTTAGAGAATAATATTACACCACTAAAAGAGGTTAGAGAAAGAGACACAATCAACGGTGTTTTCACCCTTTAACAGATTAAGAGATGTAAAAACTTTCGCTCACAAAATTTTGAAATAAAAAACAAGGCATAAATATGAATTTCAGTGATGATTTCAAAATAAAAAAATAAGACAAAAGTAGTAAAATTAGCAGAAAAAAGTTAAAAAATAATAAAAAAAAAAACAACAAAAATAAATCAAAAATTAGTAGGAATCAAGTTCTTGCATTTATGGTCAATCACACCCAATTTAGTTCTTAAAGTATTGAAAGTGTCAAAGGCAAGTTATTTAGTAAAGATGTCAGCTAGTTGATTTTCAATTGCACATGTGTAACTCAATGTCTCCCTTGGTCACATGGTCTCTAATGAAGTGATGTCTTATGCCTATGTGTTTGGTCCTGAATGTTGTATAGGATTCTTAGAAATGAAGATGGCACCAGTGTTGTTACAAAGAATTGGAGTTATGCCTACAGATAATCCTAAATCAAGAACTTACTATTTCAACCAAAAGACTTAGGACACACAACTTCCTAAAAAATGTACTCAGCTTTAGCAGTGGAAAGTGCAACGGAGTTTTTGCCTTTCTTACACCAACAACAACAACAACAACATCTTAAAGACCCAACCTTGAGTTCTAAATTGACTTTATCCCACTACGTTGTCCTATGAATCTGGACAAAGTCCGGCTGAAATATCCGTTCTTTACTCTAATGCCAACCACTTACTATTCCTCGTCCATTGAGAAATTATAAGTCAAAAATCACTTCCAATTAAAAGTGAATCTCACAAATATACTATCATGTTTATTGATTAATTCTAATAAGATAAGGTCATTCCTAATAGTTGTTTGTGCCTTTAGCTAACCAAGGGTCTTATTGTATTACGCGAGTAATTTCCCTACTCCCTACCATTTTCAGTGTATACACCTAAAAGATCGATAATACTTCATAGAAATTACTTAATCTACTCCTTCAATCAGTGGCACTTCACCTCCTTTACATCATCTTGAAATCTCTAAGCAAACGATAAAAAGGCTAAATCATGTCAGTCGAAAGGACCGAATATCAGGTCAGCTAGCTCCATCGTTTTGTGATAAGAGATCAACAAAGACCATCTTCTCAAATCAATCCTCTATGTATCTTCTC
>NW_021444445.1:0-297 GCF_001605985.2 Dendrobium catenatum
GCAGCTACAGCTCAATCATCCGAGTAAGTCTTCTTTTAAACATCCTATGTTATCACTCAGGCTTCGTTTGGGACAGCTTTTTTTAGTGCTTTTTAAAGCAGTTTTTTAGTACAAAAATTAAAAGTTTTTACTAAGAAGCAATAAGAAAGTTGTCTCAAATGAAATATTAGTAATCTAGGATAAAGCAAGCACTCAGTACTTGTTGTTTTGTTGCAGCTCTCTCCCCAAGAAAACAAAGAAGTGAGCTTAGCATTGACTGGGACGATATTCTGAAACATGGAAATTAAGTAGATTTTT
>NW_021444446.1:0-286 GCF_001605985.2 Dendrobium catenatum
GGTCAATCAGCACACAACAAACGTGGCCCGCTCCAGATGCCTACCACATTTGTTGGGGGGCATTTGTTGACCCACTTGCTGTGCAGAAAAAAAAATCAAAATTCCTTACCTGCCGCATCACGCCGCACGATCTCGCACGTCGAGACCATGTCGACATCGCCTCACGCACGTCGCTCGCACGTCGCTCACACGACTCACTCGAGTCGTTAAAAGGGCTCGAGGAAGCGAGGCATTCGGCCTCTGCTCTCTCCCGATCTCCCTCCTCGCCAATTTCTCCGCTCCAGCT
>NW_021444447.1:0-353 GCF_001605985.2 Dendrobium catenatum
TTTTCATTAAAAGTTATTTTTGATATGTGTGTTTTACCAAAGAAAAAAATTGATTATATGGGAATTTTCTCTTATAGGAGATCTCGACAAAAAAGAAGAACATGTGATAAGGAAATGAGATAACTCAACTATACACAAAAAGTCACCAAGTTAGAGTTACACTCTTGTCTGGATCAGAGTTGTAACTACTTGAGTGTTAATACAATCACTTAGATGTATTAATTAAAACCATGTTTATAAATAAAAGCTTAATTCTAAGGAACATAATGTGAAAAAAAAGTAAAAAAAATGACAAAAAATGATACATATGACTATTTAGTCGTCAGATTTTTCAGATATAGATCTCATTATAT
>NW_021444448.1:0-298 GCF_001605985.2 Dendrobium catenatum
AATTGAAGAGCTGAAAGGGTGCAAAAGCTTATAGCCATCATATGACTTGTTAAAAATTGTGTTGAACAAGTAATAAATTGGAAGGTAATGCTATGTTTTCTTGTGACCCGTGTGGAAGATGCTCTAACCATGTTATTATTTAGTCACTAATGTTATGCATTTCTTAATGGTTAAAATATTATTATTATTTCCTTTACATTGCTGGTGTATTTTATTGAGCCCTAGCTCATTGGTAGTTGTTATACTGCAGGTAAGGGAAATGAGCCCGTAGGGCACTAGGCGAGGAAGAAGTGACCGT
>NW_021444449.1:0-216 GCF_001605985.2 Dendrobium catenatum
CTCAATCCTTCTACTGAGCTTTTCATACATTGTTAATCCAGGCTCGTCACTTTTAACTTTTGAGATATCTGCCTCAGGGTCATTGTCCTTGTCTAAGGTGAGATAAAATTTTAGAGGAGTATTTATGTTTTGGTAATCGAGAGAGAGGGCAGCACCCTGATTTTCTAATTCATCGTCATAGTCTGATTCCAAATCAATATACACAGGTGCTGCTCT
>NW_021444450.1:0-200 GCF_001605985.2 Dendrobium catenatum
CGACGTAAGTCAGGAGGACCGTAGTCGGCTGGCGACGGAGGTCAGAAGGACTGTAGTCTGACGACGAAGATCAGTAGGACAGCTTCAGGTAGAAGTCCAGCAATGGAAAGAAGTGCATCTTCGCATAGACGTCCAATGAAGTCCGATAACCGGTAGAAGTCCGGCGTCGGGTAGAAACTTGGTGAAGAGTGAAGGTCCGA
>NW_021444451.1:0-218 GCF_001605985.2 Dendrobium catenatum
ATCCAAATCAAATCAAGTCCTGATATTTTTCTATTCTATTAAAACCGCGTAGAATCAATTCCGACCGGTAAAATCGTCGCAGAAAACACTCAAATCGTGTACAATAGTCATATCTATAACATACTAAAAGTTGTGTGGTGAAATTTGTGTCAAATAAAAATTAGGTCAAAAGTTCGACTATAAAAACACAAAACAGATCACAACTCGGTCAAAACTCA
>NW_021444452.1:0-232 GCF_001605985.2 Dendrobium catenatum
GATCAAATCTTGGTTAGGGTTAGCAATCAGAATTGCCTTTGGAGTTTTTGATTGCATTTCCATGAGCTTCTTCATCATCTCCTCCAACCCTCCAAATCAACTCTTCATTCAATTTTCTATGGTTGAAAACTTTCCTTTGGTGGTTGAAAACTTTCCTTTGGTGGTTGAGAACTCCTCCATCCCGGATCTGATTTGCTCCACTTCGTCTTCCAACTCATCCACCTTCTTTCCT
>NW_021444453.1:0-269 GCF_001605985.2 Dendrobium catenatum
GTTACATACGAAAAAGCCCTAACAAAAGACAACATCAGACACTTTCTAAAAGTAAATAGTGATCGATCTTATAGTGGTCAATATGCTTTTCAGGGTTAGAAGTTTCATCATATTCTAACCCTTCATCATATGAATCAATTGCTCGTAACTTAAAACCTATTAGAAGAGGATGCTGGAAAATTATATTAATTAAAGGTGAAAAAGCTTAAAAGTTATGGTGAGGGATAAGCTGGTTCCATTCCCTCAAATAGAATTCCTCTTAAACAAGT
>NW_021444454.1:0-225 GCF_001605985.2 Dendrobium catenatum
ATAAATTTTATTATTATTTTCTTTTATTTTATTTTTTTTAAGATTATAAAATTTATAAATTCCATCCCCCATTCAATTATAAATACCCCTCATATGATCTACGTGAAAACCCCAAATATGAGAAAAATCACAAAGGAGAAGAGAGAACGATTTCACTGTAGAGAAGAGATGAAGTACACAATGACTTTCTAGCCCTTTACAACATCAAAAAATAAGCGAAATTTC
>NW_021444455.1:0-270 GCF_001605985.2 Dendrobium catenatum
TGAATTATTCCGTATGAAACCTAGCAAAATAATTTCTTATATGTACACTAAGTTCACCCAAGTCGTGACATCCTTGCATGCATTAGGTAGAGAAATTTCAAATTCTGAAAAAGTGAATAAAATTCTGAGATGCCTACCTAGTTCCTATGATGCTAAGATATCTGCTAACACTGAGTCTAAAGACCTTAATGTTTATTCTATTGATAACCTCCTTAGGTCACTCATTGCATACGAGCAAGGGGTGAGCCAAAGGAAAAGTGATGCAGGTGA
>NW_021444456.1:0-2834 GCF_001605985.2 Dendrobium catenatum
AAATGTAAAGCATTCAAATAGCAACTATCTTAACATTAATTGAGTTGACCACACTCACCCAAGAGAGAAATGGGTAGAGGGACCAACGGAGAGAAAAAAAGTCAAAACTACCGATACAATAAAATTTAAATTATTATTAAAGATGGAGAGTGTGACCCTTCCCCAGTGGAGTTGCCATTTTTGTTTTGATTGAAAAAGTATAGTTTTGAAAAGAATTAATTTTCTTTGGGAAAGATTTAATTTCTGGAATTTTAGTTTTAAAATTGAACGCATCATTATGAATAGTATATCACCTTAGGAGGCAAACATACCATTCCCTAATTGGTTCAAATTTTAAGACTTTAAATTTCTATCCTGATTATCGTAGTCAAACTCATGAACGAATCACATTTGACCACGAAGGATCAAAATAAAATTTAATCAAGTGTTTGACTATACTAATCTGGATAAAAGATAATTAATTTCAAAATCAATATCGCTATAATAATTGATATATCTCTGCCAAAGAAAGAAGATATCAATCACTATCGATCGTTTAAAAATGACAATAATGATTGTTGGGTTTGATTTTCCCAAAAAGAATTAATTGAGGTTTTGAAAAATTGATTTTAAAAATCTGATCTGGGTTACTAAATCTCCTACGAGCGCAAGCCCTCGTAGTTAATTACATCATAGGAAAATGGAGTTTCCTACGAATACTCTCGATTAAAATAGCGGTAAAAAATTTATTTAAGATTTCAAAGATTGATAAACGGGATTGGATCAAATTTGAACACTTATTTCTAGAGTCAAAGGAGGAATGGTAGGAGGTGTTTTATGATTCTGAATTACTTCAAAAAATGCCTCAGCCTATCCTAAGTGTTAGGCTTGAATTTGATTGAAAGTTATTTAAGTTTAATGGTCAATTTTATTAGAAAATAGGGATTCAATTCTCGAAGGTTGAGGTCTTATAGCCCGAGCTTGCCTCAGAACCTAAGCCTAAAATGGGTACTAAAAAGTGACCTGAACCTAGCTTGTGCAATGTGAATCTGGACTTACTCCGGCCTAGATTGGGAAGCCAACTAAACCACCTAAGCGCTTTTAAAAAAAAATATGTATCCAATATTTTAATGTTGAGTGGTGAGGATGTTATTTAAGATAGGTTTTTGAGAATAAGGTCAAAATCTAGAGTAAATCCTAATTGGCCCTTTAACTTATGTTGGGTGTTTGATGCTTAAGCTAACAATACAATTAAAGATTTAGACTCATTTAATTTGTTATTAATATAATGCATGTTGATTGATTCGATTGAATGCTTAAATTTGAAATGAAGAAATTTTAAAAAAAGGCTTAAAAATAGATTTTTCCCTAAAAGAATGCACATATTCCCCTTGACAGATCTGCACCCTCATAGGCCAGGTGGTGTGCCAAAACCCGCAGGCGGGGAGGTGCCTAACAAAAGGAAAAGAAGAGTGCAACAAATATGTATGCGAACTCCCAACGATCCCGGGCTTACTTCTTAAATTCATTAGAGTTTCTAAATGAGCTTAAATGTTTTAATTTTGGTTAAAGTAGAAGATTTTTTTAACGAGTCCTAATGAGCCTACGATCGAATTTCAGGTCAAATCAAAATCGGCATGTAGGTAAAAAGACTAGAAAAATAGGTAGTTCTACTACACAATCAATTAAATAAATAAATCAAATCAAATTAATATTAAATTTAAAGTCCATATGGCAAGTGCCACTTAATATTACAAACCAAGATTGCATAAAAGTAAAGTGGCCGGGCACCACTGACAACAACCCAGATTCTACTCCTAAGACTCAAGTAACTTTGAGAATAGGTTTCTTCTCATTATTCACTTCTTCATCTTCTTATGAGCATCTTGATTCATCGGTTCCGGATATCCAAATGAAAAGAAACTCCCCCTTAAACAGGGTGTTATATTTCCTTTTTGAATATTTGAAGAATATCCTAACTTGATCTTCCAAATGGAAGAAGACTCTCCCCATTAGGGATGTCTTCACCTCTTTGAATTAATTAAATATTTAATTTTACTAGAAATTAAATTATGACCATATTTGCTATAAAATTAAGTTGGTTCTATTTTTAATTGGTTAAGGGTTTGATTCTAGTCAGTTAGACATATTATGCAGATTTTTTGGGTTTAAACTTGATTTATTAGAATTTTTTGAAATTTTAAATCTTAATTAAGGGGATTAATTTTGACATGTTTAATTTTCTTACCTAATGTACTCTAACTTGAGTGAAATTTAAACCTAAGGTGTAAAATTTCACTAAATTTAATATTCTCAAGTTTCACCCCTATTGGATGTGCGTAGAATTTCTTAGGATTTTTCTAAGTTAACTAGATCTTGTCCTTAATTATTTTTCCTAGGTGACACTAGTATTCAATTGGGTTTAAATCTTTGTTCATCTAACCCTGACACTAAATTACACATACCACAGAAAAATACAAGCTTAGTTCTAAGTGGTGTGTGAATAATAAATTTTCAAAATTTTGGGTCAAAATCTGACCAAAAATTTTGAAAGTTGAATTCACCAGAATCCAGCTATCAAATTGAGTTCAACTTTTTATGACATATTGGAAACACAGCATAGTGTACCCTGTCCAAATTTGAGAGCAATCGGATCACTGGATTGAGAGTTATCAAAGAAATTTAATTTTCATTAAACCCTTATTAACTATGTATACAGTGATTAAATTTAGTCAAACTAAATTGTAAATTAAGCTTGATCTCAAGATGGTTCCAATGAGCCCAAGAACATTATATTTGGACATAAAATGAATTTTTGGTGAATTTTTAAAGTTCTGGGTATTTAAAATGATTTT
>NW_021444457.1:0-478 GCF_001605985.2 Dendrobium catenatum
CAAAGCACACCACCTCATCCGGTACACGATAAAAGTGTGTGGAGTACTCTGATTCGCCTCCGGACGACACCTGTTGTAAGCACATAATATTTTTTTTTCATACAAGAGAAGACAAAGATGGTGAATGAAAGTTCCAAATGAATTAATCATCAAAAAACATACAAAATAGCCAAAATGCCACAAAATCCTCTCTTAGATGCAGCAAAAGGACCATCAAATGCACAAAATTTATAGAGCTTCAACGCAAAAAGGGGCATAGCCGAATTACCTGCTAGAGAAACATGTAAAACAACTGTCAATGAAATCCATATGAAATTCCAACGAGATGACCGAGGGGCGAAACTTGAATGATAACAAAAAAACTAATCTGGAAGATGAATAATATCTCCAACCTTTTTTCAACATTTAACTTTGTTGCGTCCTGGAAAATTCGCGGCGGTAAAGAAATATAAAGATTAATGCCTTAGCTTTGTACGAA
>NW_021444458.1:0-244 GCF_001605985.2 Dendrobium catenatum
TCAAGTAGATTGATTGCATGAATTTTCATCCTCATTCTTGAATGAGGGGTATTTGTAAGCTCTTCATAAAACATAAGTTTTGGTATACTTCTCTTACACTTAATTAGGAGTTGCTATCTCACCACTCATAATTTCATTTTAAGCATGATATCGAGCTTCTTCATGCTTGGTTCCAACTTTATGTCATCATGAGATTGGTTTTATGTTTGTTGTTCTTGAACTAATCTCATATGCTTTTTTAAGG
>NW_021444459.1:0-270 GCF_001605985.2 Dendrobium catenatum
ACTCGTGCACGTAAAATAATGAAAAGGTTATGGAAAAGGAAAAGAAAATAAAAATTGTTTTACCTTTGGTATATTTAGACGGTGCTCCTATACGATATAAATGGGAAAAAGAATACTTATTAAAGTAAATGCTATAAATGAACATGCTATAGTATGTAAAAACTAAAAAGTAAAGGAAGGAATACAATATAATATGTATATGAAATGAAATAAAGAAAGGAAATATGCCTCAAATGTTAAATTAATGAACCAATATTAAATTTTGTATAT
>NW_021444460.1:0-287 GCF_001605985.2 Dendrobium catenatum
GCTTTTCATTATTTCCCCATTTTATAATTTGCTTAGCTTTGTCATTTTCTTTAGCAAGAAGAGTTCTCAAAATACTTATACTCTTGGATTTTTAAAAAATCTTTTTGATTATTCATGCAAGTTAAATTTAAAGTTTAAAAAATAAACTTTTCAACCAAAGTAAATAACTTGCAATGAAATTAAATACGAAAGAAAAATAAGAAAGAACACACCAGATTTAAAGTGGTTCGGTCAAACCTTGACCTACGTACACTCCCCAGAGGCACCCTCCGAGTATTGCACTAATA
>NW_021444461.1:0-292 GCF_001605985.2 Dendrobium catenatum
AGACAATAACATCCAAACTTTATTGAACTATGCGGGGTTGGCTATATAAATTATTTTTTCTCCATTGTGTCATATTATGAATAAAATTCTTATTTAAATCTAACATAGAATGATTATTTCTAATACTTTCAAATCAAATTTTTTTAGTCTACTCCGACCTTTTTTAATTCTTTTTTTTTTTTAGTTTAAACCCACTGACGAGCTTACGTGTTAATTAAGGGAAAAATTACATAGTCCTTAAAGTGATTTCTAGCTCTCTACCGCTCAAAGAGCTACAATCAAAATTAAAAAG
>NW_021444462.1:0-278 GCF_001605985.2 Dendrobium catenatum
TATGTTGAATGGAAAAAGGGTAAATAATATTTATATGGTAGATTTAAATTGCATTCATACTCCTACTGCCTTTTGTTTAAAAACTATTTCTGATGAGTCATGGTTTTGGTATAGGAAACTTTATCATTCTAGCATAAAAAACTTTAGAAAGATTACCCAAAACTATTTAGTGAGAGGTATACATAAACTAGACTTTAATATGGATCACTTTTGTGATGCATGTCAATTAGGTAAGCAAGTGAAGTCCTCTTTTAAGTCCAATAAGGATCTTAGGACTA
>NW_021444463.1:0-258 GCF_001605985.2 Dendrobium catenatum
CCAAGCAAGAAGAGAAGGAAGAAAGCTCTCTTGCCACTAGACTCTTTCTCAACCACCACCAGACTTCTACTCGGCAGCCTATCGACACCGGAGTTCTGCCTGAAAGCCAAATGACGCCGGAGTTCTGCCCGACCACTAACTAACATCGGAGTACTGTCCGACCGCTGACTTTCGTCGGACTTCTCACCGACGCCGAAGTTCCGCCCGTTGCCGGACTTCTTCCCGTCACCACGCTTTCAGCGGACTTCTACCCGACGT
>NW_021444464.1:0-219 GCF_001605985.2 Dendrobium catenatum
AAACCATAAATAAAAATTCCCTTAAATATTATTAACCATAACAAAATATATAAACAGGCGATTACCAAATAGATTCCATATACTCTTAGCTTCCAAGCTATTAAAAACAAGATGTTGAATAGCCTTCTCATTTATTTTGCAAGTTAGCATCCACGTAAATAAAGTTTTTTATTATCCAACAATAAATCGAATATTGAGAAAGATACTTTTATGCTATCA
>NW_021444465.1:0-337 GCF_001605985.2 Dendrobium catenatum
TATAATTACTCTTGAAAATTGTACAAATGTACAAAAATCAAAAGGAATGCGCAAAAGTTCGCAAATGTGAAAAAGAGGCTCAAAAAAAGCCCAATGTAAAAAGATGCACAAAAATATGCCATAAATTTGAAAAAGATGCGTAAAGCGCCACATGTGGTACTTTTCTTCTTTACAGATTCTTTTAATCTCTTAATTCAAATTAATCTTATGTTCATTTATATTTTTAATGAAATTTGAAATATACAATTTTTAATACATCTTTCTTGCAATGTTATATCACTTTATATTTTTATTTTTATAGATTTTCTTTATCTCAATGTCTAAATTGAATCATGTC
>NW_021444466.1:0-201 GCF_001605985.2 Dendrobium catenatum
TCTTTTCATTTTACTTTATTTAAATGTTTAACATTTATATAACCTCAAGTTTTGTTCTACCTACATTTGATAAAATTTTGACATTCATTTGTTCACTTAGCTTAATCTGATGAGTGAATTATTAATTTTCTTATTTGCAACAACAACAATATCAAGCCTTTATCCCACTATGTGGGGTCGGCTACATTAATCCTTTTTCTC
>NW_021444467.1:0-1380 GCF_001605985.2 Dendrobium catenatum
ATTTATAACTATTCACAACGCACTCATAGCATGCATAATTACATAATTGTTTTACTTCCCTACTTTTATATTCCTGCAAAAGTAGAATGTTCTTAGGATTTGATGTACTTATAAAGAGAAATGTAAAGCTTAATTTCTTAGATCTGTTGTATATAGATTGAGTATGTAAAGTGTCTAGAGTCTGTGAAAGAATTAAAAATAACCGCTTATACATATTCAAATGGGGCTCCAAAAAGTAATATCCTCCCCTAGGAGGATGTTCCCTTTTAGAATTCCATAGAAGACTTGGAGCCTGAAGACCATAAGTAGTTGTATTTAATTCTATTCTCTTATAGGCTTAGAACCTAGGTTTGTTGTCGGTGGGGCCTGGCCACCTTTACTTTACTGTAGACCCTAGGATGTAACCTGTAAATTTTATATTAATAAAATCAGCTCTCTTTTATATATATAATTGTTTCATGCATCATTAGCATTCGTGTATATTTTCAGTTTTTGTAAGCATATTACCCTGCATTTGATTTGAATTCTTTAACCATTCCTTGATTCCTAGGATAGAGCTACCTTAAATCTTCTATTCATCGATGAATTATTATGACTAGGATTGTTAGCTGGCAGCCCACTCTAGGCAGGTGGTAAGTCC
This sequence comes from Dendrobium catenatum, assembly GCF_001605985.2. Taxonomy (NCBI): domain Eukaryota; kingdom Viridiplantae; phylum Streptophyta; class Magnoliopsida; order Asparagales; family Orchidaceae; genus Dendrobium; species Dendrobium catenatum. The sequence continues at coordinate 641 of NW_021444467.1, forward strand.
AGAATGTATACACCCTCTCTCTACACATTATTCTTTCTAATCAAAATCTAAATCTTTCAAATTCAGTGTTAAAGTCTATAATCTAAAGTCTGATAATAAAAATTTAAATTAGCCCAAATATTTAGTTAAATTTGTATATAATTTTGAAATTAATTAGTCTTCATTAAATCGAGAGTATTATCTTAGGAGATGTAATTAACTATTGGGGCTTGCCCCTATAGGGAGTCTAGATTCTAGAATAATCTAAACCCTACCTTAGTTTCCTTTCTGAGGTAGGGGAAAGATCTGTGAAATGTAGATCATGCTTTATCTATATTTTTAAAATTTATTTCCATAATCAAAGGATATGTAGATAATTGATCTGATATCACATGCAGGTTAAATATCTTATATATTTGATAATGGAAATAAATTCATAATTTATTAGTCTAATCGGGTCGATAGGATAATATACTTATCATCCCCTGGGATGATTTGTATATTCCCTATACTGCACCTGATTAGAAGAATGAATTATTGTCTTATTTCTTTAAAATCAATAGAAGGACATTAGTCTGCCCCTCAGGGAGGTATAATATCCGACTATGTGGATTTGACTGAAAGAAAATATTAAAATACAAATAAAGCAAATCATGCGAGAACAAAAGAGCAATCATCGAAAAACTTTTCTCACAGATTTTTCTGGTGACTCCACTGGGGATAGACTTCTCTCTCCATTTCAAATGAAGACTAAATTCTTT
>NW_021444468.1:0-234 GCF_001605985.2 Dendrobium catenatum
ATAGCCATCATATGACTTGTTAAAAAGGAGGTAGAACAATTAGTAAGATGGAAAGTACAGCTATGTTTTCTTGTGACCCATATGGAAAGTGCTCTAACCATATTATTATTTAGTCACTAATGTTATGCCTTTCTTTATTGGTTAAAATATTATTATTAATTCTTATACATTGTTTGTGTATTTCATTGAGTCATAGCTAATTTGCAGTGGTTATACTGCAGGTAAGGGAAAGGA
>NW_021444469.1:0-256 GCF_001605985.2 Dendrobium catenatum
TATATATATGATAATTGAGAAATATGTTTGAATGCTAATTTGCTAATCAAAATAATTCTCCCCCTAAATTTATGCATGTAAAATGAATTATGAATAACATATATAGTTCTTCTTCCCCTTTGACAACATCAAAAAGAATAATTAAACATTTAAAAAAAAATTTAATATTAGATCTAACATCCCAAGCATACGTCTTAACATGCAAAATCTCTCTTAAGCTAAAGGTTTTGTAAATATATCAGCTATTTGAGAATCT
>NW_021444470.1:0-272 GCF_001605985.2 Dendrobium catenatum
TTTGAGAGTGAGATAGCTTATCTTGGTCTATTGTTTGTGAGTTTTGGTTATCTGAAAGAGGAGAAGGATCGAGACGGAGGAAGAAGACGGAGCAGGATAAAAGAAATATTAAAGAGGGAAAAATTATATTCAAATCTTGTAACATATACAATGGTTAAATAGAAAAGTAAGAAGATAATGTACTGCAGATACAAGTTAAGTAAAGCTAATCCTAACTAATCCTTTATATCGTCCGTCAAATTAAGTGTTCGGTGAATGAACAGTTAATTTGG
>NW_021444471.1:0-272 GCF_001605985.2 Dendrobium catenatum
TCTATATTAAAATATAAAAATTCTAAAAAAAAGAATTTTTTTAATTTAAAACTAAAAAATCGAGCTCAATAATCGAAACCAGCACGAGTTCTCTAAACAAGCTCGAGCAATCAAATAGAGCTAAAGCCAATGAATTTTTTAACGAGTCGAGCTCGAGCTTAGTAAACGAGCTCAGTAACAGCTAAACAAGCTTAGCTTGATTAGTCATATACTTGACTCGACTCATTTACACCCTTAATCCCAATATTGCAAATAGTCCCACAAGTGTTATA
>NW_021444472.1:0-379 GCF_001605985.2 Dendrobium catenatum
TTGAAATCTTTCCTAAATTAGCGAATCTATTTTAGGATAGTTTCTTAAGTTAACAATATTTGAATTCAAATTCAAATAGAGTTAATTAATTTCCTAAGTCTAAAACTTTTTTAGGCAAGCTTGTACACATGGCACCAAACCCAAATTTCACCCATGCATGCCGCCGGCCTCTTTCCCTATCCCATTAATCCTTTTGAATTATCTCCTAATCTCATCTATTAGTTAGGAAATAATTTGAAATCACCCGTCTCCCTCCTCTTTCTTTCCATCTTGACACTATTTTGAATTCAGATTTATTCAAAATCTGAGAACGTTGTTTGACCAAAAAAAAAAAATTCCAAACCTTGCTTCACGTTCCAAATTCTGTAGAAGGAATTAC
>NW_021444473.1:0-231 GCF_001605985.2 Dendrobium catenatum
GTTTGCGAGATGATATCAAACTATAGCGCCTTCTGGTCTGAGGTTTCATTAGACGACAATCTATTATTTCTTTTATTCCAAATTATCCAAAGAGAGAGAAAAAAGTCGTGTCCCAGAGATTGATAAAGTTGTTTTAGAATGTTTGTCCCGAAGAAGGATATAATGTAGCTTTAATGCTTCATGCTGCATTTTTTATGAAATCAAGAATTCTGTACTTTTTATTTTGTTAGA
>NW_021444474.1:0-313 GCF_001605985.2 Dendrobium catenatum
TTTGTGCACTTAAGTCAGAAGATTACATGCAAGTTTTCACTTGCAAAAGTGGAAATGACATATGAGATAGACTTTGTATTACTTACGAAGGGACTAATGTTGTAAGGCAATCTAGATTAAATATCTTGTTACATGATTATGAATTATTTCGCATGAAACCCAATGAATCTATTTCTTACATGTATACACACTTAGGTTTAATTTGAAATTCTTTTGCTTGTTCGACATTATGTGTTATGTTTGAAATATTTTTTAAATATGCTATACTTTAATGATTATAGCAAATGAATTTCAAACATAGGTTCTTGACTAG
>NW_021444475.1:0-200 GCF_001605985.2 Dendrobium catenatum
CTTAAAGCACCAGAACATAACAGATATACAGAATTTTAAGAACAGAACTTGTTTTCAGATTTCTCAAACCCAGACAACGGAATCACAAAGGATTCCGGCCCCTTTTATCTCCCTTTGTGCTTAAAGCACCAGAACAGAATAGATATACATAATTTTTAGAACGGAACTTGTTTTTAGATTTCCCGGACCCAGACAACGGA
>NW_021444476.1:0-276 GCF_001605985.2 Dendrobium catenatum
CTTCAGAAATTGATGAATGTTCAGATCCTTTAATGTTTGTTCCACTTCATCATCAATGATATCGGCATAAGCATCACAATGTTTACGGAAAGATGTAACATAACATCTAGATGTTACTGGCCTTTGATATGGAGTCTTCATCTATAAAAAGAAGAAAAATCAGAACCATAGCGCAACCATAGCGCAACCATAGCGCAACCATAGCGCAACCATAGCGCAACCTTAGCGCAACCTTAGCGCAACCTTAGCGCAACCATAGCGCAACCTTAGCGCAAC
>NW_021444477.1:0-1208 GCF_001605985.2 Dendrobium catenatum
ATATTTTATTTAAAACAAAAAAAAATTAAACTAGCCGGTTCTTTTGAACCCGGACCGGTTCTCCGGTTGAACTGTCGGTTCTGTCAGGTTCAGACCGGTTCTCTACAAAGCCGATTATTGAATTGGACCGGATCGGATAACTGGCCGGTTCACGTTTAAATCAGTTGAACCGGCCGGTCCGATCCGTTTTTTAAAACCTGGGTATTTATAATAATTCTAATCAGTGGGCTATGATATTAGTAATTTAGCATTTCGGCCGGTTTGCTTATCTGGCCTCTTTTATTTCTTTTTTAATGTGAATCATTTCATCACAGTGTTGGTTCATTAGGGTGCTCTCCTAGGTGTTTTTTGTAAAACACGTAAAGTTTTGATTGGCTGAAAAATTTCTGTTGAATCTCTATCGCTATTCCTCCAGGCTCCAGCTATCATGATGATGAACTTTTATTAGGTCCGGTGTAAGAACGTAGAGGAACATCCGGTCGGAGGTAAAATCCCGCTAAAAAACTCAATATTTGCTCGGTATTGCTAGGTATTATTTGATAATAACGAGGAATACCGCTCTGTGAAGACCAATACCAAGTTATACCGAGCTATACCGAGTTGTACCGAGTTTTTTCTAGGAAAAACTCGGTACAACTTTTATATAACTCGGTATTGCTCGGTATAGCTCGGTATAACTCGGTATTGGGTCTTCACATGATTGTATTCCTCGTTATTGTTTGGTATTGCTCGGTATTTGCTCGGTATTTCTCGTTTTTTGGCGCGATTTGGCCTCCAACCGGACGTTCCTCTACGTCCGGTCGGAGAACGTAATAATTGTTCCATGATGACACTCGGATTTTGCATTTTTTTTTTTTAATCGCTTCTTATTTTTACCTTACACTTCAATTCTAATTTGGTCAAATTATAAATAGAGCTTGTTTTATATGTAAATATGCAATGAATCGTGTTTAAACAAAATAAAAAGAGTGAAACCGGAGGATAGAAATCCCATGTTTTAAAAACCGGATTACAAAATTCTATTTTCTAGAAACTAGAATTTTGTAATCTGATTTATTAAGAAAATTAAAACAGGATATATATAATTATAATCCGTTTTCTTAAAGAAACCATTTTTCCATGAATACTTTAAATGACTTTAAACTTTATATAAAACATTTTAGGTTATAATCCAAATTAAAAAATAATAAAAAAAATAATTTAGATTA
>NW_021444478.1:0-324 GCF_001605985.2 Dendrobium catenatum
ACGCTCAGTTTGACTGTAAGCTCGTTGAAATCGGAGTCCGGATGCTCCCGGATTTAATTTTTGAAGTCTCCAACTAGTTTTTGCCTCGAGATTCGTGCCTAATCAAGCTAATTTTGTGATGACATATCAGAGTTATTGATACATGACAGCTTAAGAAAGCATATATTTGATTTAAAAAAAATAATATATTTATAATATTCAAGGCAGATTTCAAAAAAAAAAAAATACCTATAACGCCACTACTATTGTAGCCAGTCACAAATAAATACTTAGCTCTATAATTAAAACAGAACGAATTCTTTAAAAAAAAAAAAAAAAAAAAAA
>NW_021444479.1:0-222 GCF_001605985.2 Dendrobium catenatum
TGCGGATTTTACAATTCTCCCTCCCTTATAAAAATTTTGTCCTCAAAATTTAAGACAAGCATTAAAAAATCATACCTTAATCAAATAGGTGTGGGTAGCTTTCCCTCATCTCTGATTCATTCTCCAATGTAGCATCTTTCTCAAATCCATGCTTCCAAAGAACTTTAATATGAGGAATCTCTCTAGTTCGTAACTGCTTAACATCATAATCTATGATCTTCT
>NW_021444480.1:0-660 GCF_001605985.2 Dendrobium catenatum
TGGGGTACCCGGACACGTTTTTCGACGTTCCGGACTCAATTTTACAACTTTCAGGGCTCAACGAAGCCTCTATGATCAAGTCTCGAGAAAAACTTAATCTTCAAAACATAATTTTTGGTGTTGGCCGATACAAATTTTTGAAGTATATATTTTCGGACTCATCGAGCTTCGACGTCGGAAAATAGGGGGGCAACAAATATGTATTCCAAAAATTATCTTGGTGAGGCACGAATCTCGAGGCAAAAGCTAGTTGGAAACTTCAAACATTAATTTTGGGAGCACCCGAACTCCGATTTCAGCGAACTTACAGTCAAACTTATTGCGGATCTATGATTTATGATTTTGATGATAGCAAATATTTATTTCTCTACGATTGCCTTATGTGCTAACGTTTCATGTCCACACAATCAGACTGTAATTTGGAACCAGCTCAACATTGGGTAGACTAGGTCTGAGTTAGTTTGTAATCTTTTTTTCTTTCTTGAGTTTGTTGTATTTGGTATGGGACCAATTGGTTTGTAACTTAGAAGATCTCCTGTTGTTCCCTATAAGAATTTTTTTTTGGTAATATCGATCGGGACGATATTTATATCGTCCTTGATGATATGTCCAAAATCAGAAACCTTAATTAGGGCATCCTCATTAAAGCAGCCATCAACA
>NW_021444481.1:0-417 GCF_001605985.2 Dendrobium catenatum
TGGACGAAAATTTTCCAGAGTTCAGATCGTCCTGGACAATTTTTGATTTCGTCGGGATAAAATTTTTCTAGAGGACCAGTCACCACGGACGATAATTTAAATTCGTTTGGACGAAAATTTTACAGTGAACCAATCATCCTAGATGATAATTAGTTTCGTCCTAGATAAATAGGACTTAAAAAAAATTTTCGAGCAAGTTCCTATTTGTTCCATATGCTCTATAGGAGATAACTGTCTGATCGTCCAGTACGAATTGATATCGTCCCGTACGATCAGTATAAATTTGATATGATCTCCTTATGTGTGTGTGTATGTTTTTATTCACTTTACAATCACTCCCTTTCAATTTGATTTTAAAGAAAAGTGCAAGCTTCAAATTTGACAAAGTATCTCATGCTGAATTTAATTTGAAGTCTT
>NW_021444482.1:0-366 GCF_001605985.2 Dendrobium catenatum
TTTAGAACAAGTTTATGGCAAGTTCTTAGAGAAGGTCAAAGGAAGGCAATGAACCGACCACTCCATTAACTCAAAAGTTGTAGGTAAACACCCAACTTTGCTTATTACATTCATAAAAGAGAACAATAGTGAATACTAACAAGCATCGAAAACAAACGAGGCATATCATACAGGAAATAAGGAAGACATAATCATGACATTAGTGAAGATTGGGATTTGTATTCAGAGAAAAGGACTCCAAATCTGAGATTTGGAAATAAAGGATGACATGCCATGAGAATTATGGCGATAAATAAATCAAAAGATACTTCAGCATACAACCTTTGATGTCAAGAAAAATTAAACTCCCGTCCTCAATTAATCTTT
>NW_021444483.1:0-219 GCF_001605985.2 Dendrobium catenatum
ATATTCTTAATATCACTAGCCACTTTTTCCCATATAAGATTAGCATCCTCATGCACAAACAAAATCTTAAGATCTTAAATCTTATTCCCAAAAATATTTTTATTAATATTCTTTAAATGCCCCCATCTAATCCTAGAAAATCGTTTTACTTTATTTTTTATTTTATGCACATTTATCTTAAAATCCAAAACTAATAAACGATATTGGGTACATAAATTT
>NW_021444484.1:0-240 GCF_001605985.2 Dendrobium catenatum
TTTCACGCGAGGTGCATAAAGTTGAAGAACTCGCCACTCTCTATCTGCCTCCTCGTAAAAATGAGACTGTGCCAAAGAATGTGTTATATTCCACGGGAGTTCGTGAAGAGGAGAATCATGACTGGGATTGCATGATCCTCGACTCCGAAGAATTATTTCCTACGAGGCTACCAAGGTTCAATACCAAAAATATTCAGAAAATGCTACGAAAACAAGTCAATATTCCTACCACCAAACGAC
>NW_021444485.1:0-1227 GCF_001605985.2 Dendrobium catenatum
TGAAATAGATGAAGTGGAATTAATGAGGGTGTTAATACAATAAGTACTTAACCATTGATCCTACCAGAAGAAAATGCTTCTACCCCCAAGATCCCAAGAATGATGAGGCTCCACCTCCCACTTAACCTTGCACATTCTCTGCCAAACTGTAGAATCACCAATATGTTGCAACTTGAGCTTATAACTTTATGTTTTGATGATAACAAATATTGTGGCTTACTTTCTACTGTCTACTTATTCACAATGTATGTTTGTTTGTGTGTTTACTAACATTTCAGGAATACCATGCAACATCAAATAAAGAATCAGAGCTCAAGATGTGGTTGAATAATCTTATGTTGTAAAGGGTCTGTATTTTCTATTGATGTAGTTTTAATTTCTTGAGTCAAGTCCATTAAGGGAGTTTGCTTGCTTGGTGACCATGTACACCCACACTCAAGGAAGTGAGTTCTACTCAAATCAAGAAGATCAAGTTTTGACTTAATCATACTGGATGATTTGGGATCGTCCAGGATGATCCTTTATGATCTTGGAAAAGAGCCGCCCATGACAATTTTGGCAAAGATTTAAGTTTTTTTTTTTGTTCTAATCATCCCGGACGATCTGGATCATCCAGGACGATCAATACAAATCACGCCTAAATTGATCCTGATATTAAGGGCTAATTATGGTTACATTTCTCAATCATATCATCATGGATGATCTGTATATCATCCTGGACGATGTTTGCCGACATACTTGATTTTCTTAAATCGGTCAGGATGAAATACAACAATTTCTATTCTACATCATCCCGGATGATCCAAATATCGTTCTGGACGATATGTACATTTTTGTACTAATCGGCCTGAACTATCTTAATATCGTTCAGGACTATCAGGTCAAATTCTGCACATTGTACTGGACGATCTTGCGATCATCTTGGACAATTCTGGGTGTTGAAATTGAGTTTTTAGGGTTTTCTGAAGCCCTCTTTTTAAGCATATCGTACTGGACGATACTGCGATCGTTTTGGAAAATGTTTGGCTCCAAAATTGAGTTTTTAGGGTTTTTAGAAGCTCTCTTTTTATACATATTATATGAGACAATCCGACGATCGTCCTGGATGATAATGTCGATTTTGCAAATCTATTTAATGACATCTTGCTTTCTCATGAAGAGTGTCTTTGGCAGTCTTTGAAGCTTCATTATTTTGGGGGAAACTTGAAGAGAGAGCTTGAAAGGGAG
>NW_021444486.1:0-209 GCF_001605985.2 Dendrobium catenatum
GTCGATTACAAATGAGGCCCTTCCTTGGGAGAAGGCCATTGTCACGACCCAACCCGATCGGGACGGGTCCCGCTCGCATCGGGTCGTGGTGCCGGAACTTCAGACTGACTGAACTAATTCTAGGATATGGATTTGGAATTTATTTCAGAACTTTCTTCTAAACATACAGACAGAAACAGACGCACAGAGCTACTATAAATATCAAATGC
>NW_021444487.1:0-205 GCF_001605985.2 Dendrobium catenatum
AGGACGGTGCCACGAAGGGCGTACTCCACCACTAGCAAGTGTTAATCAGGATGGTGCCACGAAGGGCGTACTCCACCACTAATCCGCAAGTCAAATGCCAGGGTAGTGCCACGGAGGGTGTACTCCACCACTAGCAGGTGAGAATCTAAGGGAGGGAACGATCCGACCCTAAGAAAAAGGCTAAGAGCGTTAAGAAAAAGAAAGA
>NW_021444488.1:0-818 GCF_001605985.2 Dendrobium catenatum
GCGGGCAGCCGGGGCAGTGCGGGCAGTTGATTTTAAACGAGTTCGTGAGTTGAGCTGGCAACCCGTCGGTTCAACCCGAACCCGATCCATTTTTCAAACGTGTCGATTTCTGGAACACGAACCCAACCCGTTTTGAAATCGGTTCGGGTCCAATCCGGATTTTTCAGGTCGGGTCCGGGTCGGGTTTTCGTGTCGTGTCAAATATTGACACCCCTATGTGCAGCTCACTTTGATCTATTGGTTGGGAGGTTCGACTACTAATCAAGAAATTTTGAGTTCAGATATGTGTTGTGCGTGCGGATTTGCGCTAATTGATCTAAATATCCCAAAAAAAGCTAATATTTTCTAAATTTCTTTTATAATGCTAAGTAAATGTTATGCATTAAATTTTGTTGATATAGAAGAATAGTATTTTCTAATTTGTTCTTGTAATGCAAAGTAATTGTGTGTTAAATATGTTAGTCTTGAGGAATAAAGGATTCAATGTCTTCAGAATCAAAATTATTACATATTAATGTTCTTCAAATCTAATGGTGAGGCTAAAGCTACAGCTATCCTATTTTTGGTCATTCATTATATAGTTTTTTTGCTCTTTTCATCACTATCAATAAATAGGGTTTTATCAGCGCTATTTTTTACCAACTCTAACGGTTTAAAACTCTACAAAATTCATTGCAACGGTTTAATAATTGTTGTAAAGTAATCCACTGTGTTTATATTCGTTATGAGGGACTTCTACAGCAGTTTATAAACCAATTTAGATATGAATCTTAGCAGCGGCTTTAGCCGCTGCACTTTTTGAATTTCGTAGCGATTAA
>NW_021444489.1:0-687 GCF_001605985.2 Dendrobium catenatum
GCCTTCTCCCAAGGAAGGGCCTCATTTGTAATCTACTGCAAATACTAGTGGATTCATTCAAACTGGGCCAGGCCCCGTAGTTTTTTCCCCTTTTTAAGTGTTTTCAATGTAAAAAACTCTGGTGACTCTTATGAGTGTTACGCCCTCTCTCTTTTTATCTGATTGCGTGCCGTATTTTCGTACAACTCTAAGATGATAAATTTTATATTTCTCTACCGTCGCGAATACTCCTGGACGTAACAGTTTGGTGCCGTCTGTGGGAAACATGGTTCCCGACTGGGGATCAACTTTTGCTCCAACCTCAAAAGGTCGCCCTTATCAACTTCCTGACATCAGTCATTGTTGCATCAGATGCGGATTGGGGGGCAACTTTGACCCAATTATGGTAAAAAAGATTATCCGATGCTTTTTATATCAAGACGATATATAAGAAAACTCCCGGCAAATGCAAGGATATTTCTAATCATTTACGAGCTTTATACAGTCCTCTATTGGACTTCTACTCCTTGGGCAAGGTCTTAATCTTGACCTCAAAAAGGTAGTAATGGTCTAAAGATAGACCCTTCTTCATCTTTGATTTGTGATATACGTGGTGTTTGCTCCCTCTCATTCAAGGAAAAATCGATCCCAGGGGGATCTCACTCGACCTCTTCCACACAGGTTAATGTCGTTGAGTGAAGTCTCCGA
>NW_021444490.1:0-315 GCF_001605985.2 Dendrobium catenatum
TCAATAAAATTCTTCGATGTTTACCTATTGCTTATGATGATAAAATTACTGCAATTACAAAGTCTAAAGATCTAAACATATATTCTATTGACAATCTTCTTGGTTCACTCATTGCTTATGAGTAAGGAGTAAGCCAAAGAAAGATTGATGCAGGTGAACCATGAAAGGAGAAAAATATTGCATTAAAAGTGTAAGAGTTAGAGAGTGAATGCTCACAACCTGAGGATGAAGATGATATTGCACTGATGACTAGAAAATTCAGAAGCTTTTTAAAGAGGAAACAGAAGAGACGCCAGCAATGGAACAGAGGTAAGT
>NW_021444491.1:0-333 GCF_001605985.2 Dendrobium catenatum
AGAAATATAGATAGAGAGAGAGAGGGAGAGAGAGAGATAGAGAGGAAGAGAGAGGGGGGAGAGAAAGAGAGAGAGAGGGAGGGAGAGAGAGAGAGAGCAAGAAAAGGCAAGGGAGTGCAAGAGAGAGAGAGTGAGAGAGAGAGAGTGAGTAAGAGAGGGAGAGGGATAGAGAGGGAGAGAGAGAGAGAGATGGAGAGAGAGAGAGAAGGAGTGAGTGAGTGAGATAGGGAGAGAGAGAAAGTGAGAGAGAGAGAGCGAGAGAGAGAGAGAGATAGCAAGAAAGAGCAAGGGACTGTACGAAAGAGGGAGAGAGAGTGTGAGAGAGAGAGGGAG
>NW_021444492.1:0-296 GCF_001605985.2 Dendrobium catenatum
ATGAAGGTATCAAAGGCTAAAGGTTTTGTAAAAATGTGAAAGTTGATTTTCAGTTGAAACATGTGAGAGTTCAATTTCTCCCTTGGATACATGATCCCTTATAAAATGATGCTTTATGTCAATGTGTTTGGTTCTAGAATGTTGAATAGGATTTTTGGAAATGCAAATAGCACTAGTATTGTCACAATAAATTAGAATAGTGCCTATTGTTTTAACCAAAGTACTTATACCACACAACTTCCTAATGTAATGTATTCTACTTCTGCAGTAGATAGGGCTACTGAATTTTGTTTTCT
>NW_021444493.1:0-222 GCF_001605985.2 Dendrobium catenatum
AATTACTTCAGAAACACCCGAGCCTATCCTAATTGTTGGACTTGAATTTGATTGAAGGATATTTTTAAGTTAAATAATCAATTTTATTAGTGATTTGGGATTCAATTCCTGGAAGTTGAGGTCTTATAGCCCGAGCCAGCCTAAGTACGTAAATCTAAATTGGGCACTTAAAAGTGCCCCGAACATAGCTAATGCAGTGCGAATCTGGTCTTACCCCGGCCT
>NW_021444494.1:0-235 GCF_001605985.2 Dendrobium catenatum
GAGAACTTTCGATTAAGGCTAGTCGTCAATCAGATACATATAGAATACGTGTTATCTGACATATATTAGCAGCAATAAGATTAGGATTTGGAGATTTGGAATTTGAATGTTTGGAATCTTAAAAATTTGGAAAGTTGGGATATTTGATATTTAAAAATGGAAATTTCACCATCTTGCATTTAAAGCGGATGGTGGGGAAATGGATGATAGTCCCGATCAAGATCCCATGGTTCCG
>NW_021444495.1:0-264 GCF_001605985.2 Dendrobium catenatum
AAGATAACTATTCAAGATTTCTTGTTTTCAGTTCTTGAGATGTGCACAAGGTTTATCCTTCTTCTCTTTATTCACTTCGCCATATCAAAAAGACTTGGGCAAATTATTTTTTTGCTGTTTTTAAAACAACTTTCTAGTATAAAAATTTACTAAAAAAACTGATTTAAAAAATAGTAAGAAAACCGTCCAACACGAAGCATTAATTTGATTGAGATTCAAATAATAAGTTACAGAAAATACAATAACTTTAGACTGAACAAATGT
>NW_021444496.1:0-200 GCF_001605985.2 Dendrobium catenatum
TAAATCCAACAAATCAAGTAAATGTCCATAGGCCAATTGTCATTTAATTACAACCCAGGGTATGCAGAAAAGTAAAGTGGCCGGGCACCACTGCCAACAACCCGGGTTTCTAAGCCTATAACAGACCTCATTCCTTTGCTGTAGCTGCTGGGAAAGTGATTTCTCCCCAGGATCGGCCGGGACGATGGTGAGATCGTCCA
>NW_021444497.1:0-234 GCF_001605985.2 Dendrobium catenatum
GGTCACGTAAAAATATTGATGTATCTTATAAATGCTACACCCTCTATTTTATCTGCTTGTGTGTTGGATCTTCGTATAAAACTAAGATGTTAAACTATATACTTCTCTATCACTATAAATATTCCTGGATGTAACAGTTATGATGACATTCACAGATTCAATGATAGTAGCATGAGTAATTTTCTTTTGAATGCCTGAAGCAATAAGTTTATTATTTTTGGGGAAATTTTTAAG
>NW_021444498.1:0-257 GCF_001605985.2 Dendrobium catenatum
GGTGGGAGAAAAAGATAATTTGTTTTTTTCTTTGCTTGCGTTTGGCGTTATCATCGGTTTGCTTATCGAAGGTTTTTTTTGCGGGGCTATGATGTGCTGGGGCTCGCATCCTTGTCATCGTTCTTGTGGCAACCGTTTCTTCTGGATGGTCCTTGAGTGGTCTCGAGGTGCTGGTAGTCTCGGTGTTCTGCTGAGCCCTCTTTTGGGTCGTTTGGTTCGTCGTTTTCGTTTCTCGAGGGTGTTTTATCAAGTTTGTT
>NW_021444499.1:0-326 GCF_001605985.2 Dendrobium catenatum
ACGGCGGGGCACTGTACTGGCAACTGGCTACTCTCGGGCCACTATCTCATCTAATTGATCCTGCTGCTGTCTCCGTCCTCGACGACGTGGGCGTCGTCTTACCACAAGAGAAACTGCTGGCAGCCTCGCAACTGGAACTGTCTGCACTGGCTGCTGGGGTGTCTGCCCCCTCTGCCAACTATAAAGTCTCATCGTAGTCTGTCGTTGTAACTGAAAGGTAGCCCGAGAAATTTGACAGAGTAATCCTTCCCGACTAACGGGCCCTCTGCCACGAGCTAAGCGGACGATATTCCAAATCCTCTGGGTGAGGGCTCGGACACCAGTGT
>NW_021444500.1:0-350 GCF_001605985.2 Dendrobium catenatum
AAAAGAATAAAATAAAAATATTAAAATAAATAAAATTAAACTTTTAAGACTTGATCTATCTCACTACACTGGATTCTGACCCATTTCAAAAAATATATGAAAATCATGAAGTGATAACACCTCAGTAGATGACTATAACCTACAACTGCAATTAGGGGTGCCAAAATGGATTTTTGGATTGGGTTTGTTTCAAACTTAAAATTGACATGCCTTCAATAAATCCAACTTGAGCTCAACATGATTAGACAAATATGTTAGAAATTCAGACCCTAACTTGACCCAAAGGGTTACCGAGTTGACCCGATTTGACACAAAAACAACGAGTGTGAGAGTGCGTCACGTGAGTGAAG
>NW_021444501.1:0-1213 GCF_001605985.2 Dendrobium catenatum
GAGTTTGATTTTATCTTATCTTATTTTAGTGAATTAAGTTTGATCGAGTCGGGGCGAGCTCGAGTTGACCCAAATCGAACCAGACCTGACTCGATTTTGAGCTTGATTCCAGCCGCATGAGTTTAGCATTGATTAAATCTCCAAACCAATTTGAATCCGTTGGATCAAGCATTTGATCGGATGGCTCCGATCTCCCTTCTCTCCCTCGTGCCCTAACCGAGGCCGAAGCCTCCATATCACACCTCGCCTCCCTCTAGTTTTTTTTTTTTTTTTTTTTTTTTTTTTTTTTGTGAAGAAGAAGAAACGAAGCTGCTCTCTTTCTCCAGTGTGAGCAGCCTCCCTCTCTCTCCCGCGCTGATCCTCTCTCAGTTTGCAAGGCACCCAAGGAGCTCTCCCTCTCCGTCTCCCTTGGTTCGGACAAGGCTCGACGCCGAACACTGACCCTCTCTCTTTGTCGCTCTCGGTTCGCACCAGCAAGAGGAGCCAAAGCCCCTCTCTCGCATAAAAGCCGAAGCCCCTCTCTCGCATAAAAGCTGAAGCTCCCCCTCTCTCCGTCCGGGCTGTTCGCAAAACCCAGGGAGACCGAACGCCTTCCTTCTCTGGCCTCCCTTGATCGCAAGCTCCAGCCAAATGCCTTCACCCATCTTTCCATTGTCCGGGCGGAACTCCTTCCTCCCCAGTCCATCTCACATTGGCACGACTCAGATGGACTCCCCTGGCTCTTGGTTCTCTTGTTCGCAAGCCTCATAGCAGAAGCCACTCTCACCCCCTCCTTGATTTATGTGACATAAGGACCGCAATAGCTCTCCCCCATCCCTCTTACACAACAAGGCCACTCTCGTTTCCATAGTCGGTTACAGCTGGGGAATCCACGTCGTGATTAGGGCACTTCAAGCAAAAAAAAAAAAGAGCGTATTTCACATCTACAACAGTTTTTGGAGCAAAGAAATGAAAGAAAACGTGAGAGACCTCACTGCTACAGCACTTGCACAAAAAGAAGTGAAGAGTTGCTGTACATGATTTCTCCATTCAAATCAAGAACAAAAATAAAGGCTGCTGTTAGATTTTTACTTTATTTCCACAAGAAGGAGAAGGTTGTACGTGATTTCTCCACAAGCTATACACGATTTCTCCACAAGCAGGAGAAGCTGTACATGATTTTTGCATAAGAAGGACTCTTCTTCTTCTTGTTTCTTCAAGCTCGAGCAAGAAA
>NW_021444502.1:0-523 GCF_001605985.2 Dendrobium catenatum
AAACCAAAAGGTATTAAGAGTTTTCATGGAAGACTTCCATTTATGAAGGTACCACCATTAATAGAAGCCTTGTAGGGCACACAATTCTATTACTTACCTCTTCAGCAAGAAAACTTGCGTTGAAACTTATTGCAGGGTTGATTGCTATCTGTTTCTGGCATTTCTGTCTGGATTTTTATGAATATTAGCTGATGACAGTTTGTTTAAGTTTTTTTTCATAATGAGTCTCAAAGTCATGGATTTATTTTGAAATGAGTGCAATATAAATTTTGATTGATTTGTTATGTATTGCACTCATATCAAAGCAAATAAATCTTTAAAACCCATCATAATCAAAATTTGATTAAGATATGTTGAATTTTTTTTCTTTCTTTTTTTTTTCTCATTTTATGAGAAATTTCATTTGAAAGTTGAGTCGAGTAAAATATAAATTTTGATTAATTCTTCATGTAGTGCATTCATTTCCAGTGTTTTGAAAATTGAATCGGACGGATTGGTTCGACTCAATCGATCAAGTTGCTGG
>NW_021444503.1:0-4714 GCF_001605985.2 Dendrobium catenatum
AATTTAGAAAAATGAAAATTCATAATTTAACTTTGGAGCATTTGTAAAATTTTCTACAAAAGTCAAAATATCACACCAAAATGTTTTTGGAAAAACAAAATATATAATAAATAAAAAGAATATTGACAAAAATATGAGAGAAATAATGTAAATAACTATGAAAATAGCCCAACTTTTACTAAAAATTTTAAAACTTAAGGAACTAATCAAATTCTTGGAGGAACTTCTCTTTTATATCATCTTTATATCACCCTGCCAATGATTCATCAATTCAATGTCCATACCTTTTATCGTTTATGCCAAAATTTGGAGATTATCAACTCTTTTGGATTGAAAATGAGAATCTTAATATGGGCCGAAGAATTTTCTCAACTTAGAACTAATTCTTTCAATAATAGAGAAATTATTTTGTGCGGTATCCGAACAGAAAGAACCATTTGGATTGCGAGTGTACACACTGTATATATACTGATTTGACATCTACTGTGTACAAATATATACATAGTATATACACTTACATATTCGGACGGTCCTTCTCGTCCGGATGTTGCACATAATAATTTCTCCAAATAAAGATGTTAATATCCTTTTCAGAGGAAGGTGGAGCTTCCCCATATGGAGTTTAACCCTCAACACACTCATTAAATCTTCTTTGGAAGAGGCGCCCGTGCCTTACACCCTATAATTTTATATCTATTTATAAGTTTTATATTATGAAGAATATGGAAAGTTATGAGAATATTAAACACCACATGAGTACATGAAAAGTCATAATTATAATTCAGACTTCATTTGAGATAACTTTCTTACTACTTTTAAAGCAGCTTTTAAGTACAAAAATTTTTTAAACTTAAAATTTTTATACAAGAAAGTTGCTTTTGAAAGTGAGAAGAAAGCTATCCCAAACAAAACCTCGCATCATCATAATGAAATGAAGTGTTTAGCCTTTCCATATTTTATTTCCCCATGCTTAGAACTTTATAAAAAAATTACTTTGTCTACATTAAATCTTTAATGAAAAGTTGTCACAAGGTTGTGATTGAGGAGAATTTACATGATTCTCAGCCCCAATGGGAGGTCTATGTTGACATCTAGAAAGTGATCATGCATTATATTTTTTTTTTTTTAATTGTGATATTAAAACGAAAAAATTTAGGAATGTGATTATTCTGGGACATCGAGATTTTGATATTAAAAATAGAGGACAATTGATAGATCATTAGAAAATTTATCCAATTAAGTAGATCTTACCATAGTTATCATATTTCAAAGGGCCCAAATATTTGAATAAAAATTTTCTATAACAAACTTTTAGACCATTCAAACTCCATTTTAAAATGGATGTATGAATTCTTTTTTTTTTTTCCCTCTTTGCAAACATCTCTGACTGCTGTCTGCTGAAGGGTACAAAATCACGATCAGAAAATACTTCAGAAAATCTTCCAAAGTTAATCCAGAGAGTTCAATTACCTTAAAATATTCTCCTCCTGTTGGCCGATCCACCACGCGACCAGCATAACGCACCTTCCTTGCCAAAGGACACTGCCATACGTCAAAAGTCTTCTCCAACCTTCTTAACAAATCCTCAGCTGCTCTGGCTCAACAGTGCCCTCAAACCCGGAGTTTAAATGCTCAAAAACATCTGTAGTAGTTTATCTATATCTTCAGATCTACAGTTAGCATGCCCTATTTCTGAAGTCTCGCTCATTATTGAGCTACACAACGTAGCAAACTTGAGAAACTGTATCAGAACCCCGCATACCCAATGAGGCAGACTGTACCACAGGAGCTGCCTGACTAGCCACTCTGTCCCATCCCAGTCATATCTGGGTCTAGCAACATCCATAATCACACAGAAAACTAATACACAAAAATAATATAAGAAAAATCCAGACAACTTTAGAATACCCCCGACAGAGCACAGAATCAATTCCTATAGCTCTGTCTTACAATCCAAATCCCAAAACCAATTGCTCTTGAATACCACTAAAGATTGTCATGAATTCCAAACCCGACCGAACTGATCGCTTGTCGCATTGGGGGCGCGACTAAAATTGAACTCTTGATAATTCTAGATACTAGTTTTGGGAATTTAATTTCAGAACTTTCTTTCCAAATATTCAAAACAAATAGAAACACAAGATAAGCTTGCTATTTAAACTTCAAATATACAAAACACGTTCATCTATATTCTTTCATCAAAAAATTAATCATAGTACAGCAATACAGTGCATGCGCTAATGACGAGAAAGAACGTAGAACATAAAAGTTATGACTATGACAAAAATAAAAAAAATAAAATACCTACATCACTGATCAGTACCACGAAACGGTAACCAAGACTTCCTTTCTCTTTCCCAGAACCTGAAAACCATATAGAAAATAGGATGAGCTAACCAGCTCGAGCAAGACTTACTCATCAATCAAATCTCCAGAAATTCACATTAGGAAAACACATCATAGAACTTATTCAAATAGAAATCAGACATACAGATACATGAATTCAATTCAGGAGTACAGAACCAAATCTAATAAAACTTTCCAAATCAACAGAAACGACGGATCGTACAAAATCAGGATTCAAATCAGTAAATCACCATTTCATATCATCACATTGTCACATATCACATACCTGATCCTGCAGAATTCTCGACTGATTCTGGCCTCTTATGCCTCCATTCCCTGAGCACTGATAGAATCTCAGATTCTGACCCCTTATGTTCTCCTTGTGCTTATATAGCACCAAAACAGAAACATTATAGTAAGAATTTTTCAGAACAGAACTTGTTTTTTAGATTTCTAGATTTCCTACACAGACAAAATTCTCAAAGATTCTGGCCACTATATAGCTCCCTTCTGATATCACACCACATCAAAAATTCAATTTAGAAAAAAATCGGATTACTGTCAGAAAAATCGTTCAGCGGCATAACGGCAAGGTATACGAAAAAAATTTACCACAAAATTCACATTATTTCAAAAAATTTTTACCAAATTACCACAGATAGATACCAACAATCGTCTAACTTTCATTATTACTGAAGCAACATTTTTCAAAATCCGAGATAAATTGTAGTTAATTCTAAATACACCACCCGAATTCAAAATACCTGCGTAAACATTTTCAGAAAAAAACTCAAAACGTGCACAAATATCAACTCAGAATATATCAAAAGGTTACGTTAGTAAAAAGTCATATCAGTACAAAACAGAATCAATTATTTGCTAACGGAACAAAATCCCGGAATGAAAAAGTCTGTTCAAAATTTCTCGTTCTTAGAAATTGAGAAGCAGAATGGCCTTACCTCACAGTCGGTCAAACTTTTCTCAAACTACCGCTATGAACAAAAACGACACAGTTGCCCAAAAATTCACTTTTTTTTCTTTTTTTTTCTTCGATTTTTCTCTCTCCCAGGGCTTTTCCTCTCTTTTAAAAGATCTAATTTTCATTAAACCATGCAGATTGTCCTAAGACGATCCTAATCGTTCCCGGACATTTTGCCTCTAGTCACGAATTTGTTCAGACGAGGGGGGGGGGGGGGGGGGGGGGGGGGCGGGGGGGGGGGGGGGGGGGGGGGGGGGGGGGGGGGGTGGGGGGGGGGGGGGGGGTGGGGGGGGGGGTGGGGCGGGGGGGGGGGGGGGGGGGGGGGGGGGGGGGGTGGGGGGGGGGGGGTAATATTATCCGTACATGACTTGTTGCTCTTTGAAAAATTTCGTTACGTGACGACCTCAGTATCGTCCCTTGGGAGAACCTTACAGCCAGAATTTTCTTTCACAACTGTCGAATCGTCCCATACAATTCCACTCGTCCGGCGATCCTGGAAGAAAAAGCGTTTCACACCATAATTCGTGAGCATAGAATCTGAAATGTTGTATTTAATTGAGCTGATTCTTTGGGCGTACAAAAGGAGTCTTTTTGGTATAATTTATGTTGACATTAAATTGCGCTGTTATGACGCGAGGGCAATCAACCTTATTCAACGATGATTAGTATAGCCTTGAATACTTGATGATGATGATGATAGCAAGTCATTGACATGCAGATTTTAAAAACCTCTTATTATGAAATCCTATTATGACCTCTATGCCAATAAATGAATGTATGGTTTATTTATATACTTATATAGAAGGGCTTTACCCACCGAATTCTTAGCTTGGTTGGGGGCGCAGTACTGTGGGAAACCCCCCAACCCGTTGTGTCTAATCCCTTCGGCGGCGCGCCTCTTACAGTGGGTCCCAATAAGTGCGGGCCAGTAGGTTATTGGAGTGTGTGCCTCTTCTAGATCAAGCGACGAGGATAGTTACGTCGCCAAGCCGCCTCACAAGTTGATGGTTGTATACGAGGATAAGATACCCCGTTCAAATATGTCATATAATATATATATATATATATAGAAATCCTATATATATATAAGCTTTCCTTATTTAATAAAATAATTCCTGGAATAGTCTGGTGTTCCCCTCTGATCATATGGGTGTTGAATCTACTCATCTACTCTATCACACAGTTTATTTTGGGACATTTTAGAGAGTATATTGGGCTAGCTTATAATTGTTTTCTCAATCCTTAAAAACATTATCACAATTAAGTTTAGCTATAACTTTTTTATTGCTTATGAGATAATTTTTTTGCAAGAAATAACTTGATTTATAATCCAAATACTTGCTAAGAGTACATTGACTATAAGAAAATTATTGTCTAAAACTTGAAAGA
>NW_021444504.1:0-2285 GCF_001605985.2 Dendrobium catenatum
AAAAGAGAGAGATTCGGGATTTGGTCCGGAGCAATTAAAGGAGTTTTTGTCGTGGTAGCGGGAGAGATGTCGAAGACGGGAGCTCGGTCGTGAGTGCGAAGAGCCTTCATCCTCATCCGGCTTTTAAGGCGAGAGGAGTGTCCAGCTGGAAGGGATTTGGGCAGGAAACACGAAGAAGCGATGGATTCGGCGTCGTTCGCAGAGATAGGACTGTAGGCAGCGGGATTTCGGCAGGGATTTGATCGCGAATCAGGCAGAGTGTCGGAAAATCAACGGGATTTTCGGGATTTCTTCGATCAAACGAGGTATGCATAATTTTTTGTTTCTTTGGACATTATAACGAAGGTCAAAATATATATATATATATAAATATTTATTATATTATATATATATAAGTTAACCAAACAAAGAGATAGGAGTAGTAAGAATTTAATTCAAGTTAAGTGTATTAAGGATGAAGAGAAAAAAATACTTTTCTTAGAAGATGATATTCAACAAAGGTGGATGATGTATTTTCCTAAACTTTTTAATGAAGAATGTGAAAATACGATTGACTTTAGTGACTTTATCACCCTAAATGAATATAAAGATTTTTATTTTTATCGGCGTATAAGTAAAACCGAAGTTAGAGAGGCTTTAAAGAAAATGAAGTGTTGCAAAGCTGTTGGACCTGATGATATTCCAATAGAGATGTGGAAATGCTTAGAAGATAAAGGAATTTCTTCGCTTACTAAACTTTTTAATACTATTTTGAATAATAAAAGATGCCAGATTAGTGAAGAATGAGTGTGTTAATTCTTAGTTTTAAGAATAAATGTGATGCACAGGAGTGCGCGAATTATAGAGGAATTAAATTAATGTGTCATACTTTAAAACTATGGGAGCGAGTTATGGAGTATAGGTTGCGGCGTGATACTAATATTTCTCAAAATCAATTTGGATTCTTGTCGGGTAGGTCTACTATGGAAGCCATACATTTATTGAGAGGTTTGATGGTGAAATATAGTGAGAATAAGGAGGATCTACATATGATATTTATTGATTTAGAAAAAACATATGATAAAGTTCGAAGAGAAGATCTACATATGATATTTATTGATTTAGAAAAAACATATGATAAAGTTCGAAGAGAAGTGCTATGGAGAGTTCTTGAAAAGAAAGGAGTTAATAATGCTTATATTCAAATCATTAAAGATATGTATGCAGGAGCTATTACTGGGTTCAAACACAAGGTGGTTTGACCAAGTATTTTCCTATTTTGGTTGGATTACATCAAGGATCAACCTTAAGTCCATATCTTTTTTGCTTTAGTCATATATGTTCTCACTAGACATTTGCAAGAGGATGTTCCTTGGTGTATGCTTTTTGCTGATGATATTCTTCTTGTTGATAAGACTAGAGAGTGAGTTGAAGGTAAACTTGAATTATGGAGGTCAACTTTATAGTCTAAAGGTTTTTGCTTGAGTAGATCTAAAAATGAATATATAGAGTGTAATTTTAGTAGAATAGACCTAGTGAGGGGATTGTGACTTTGGGCGATCAAGTCATTATTAAGAGTACACATTTTAGATATCTTGGATCTATTGTTTAGAGATGATAAAATTGATGGGGATATTATCATCCGAATTCAAGTTGGATGGTTGAAGTAGAGGAATGTATCGGGCTTATTGTGCTATAGGAAAGTCCCCCTCAAACTTAAGGTAGATGTATGAAGCTAAAGCTTTAGATTCAAATGTTAAACCTATTAAGATTTGGAAAGTAATGTGCATATTACAGCAGTTCACTTAAATAACTTTTTTGAAACTTTGAGGACAAAGAGGATGTTGACATTTAAATATATACCTATTAAATTTAATTTTAATTATAGTCAACAGTTATTTCGCAGTTACTGTTATACCGCTTCATGGTTTTGCTGGTTTCAATGCTCTATTTGGATTGTTAATATTGATATCTAAATTAGCAATGACATAAATAAAAATGCCAAAATGGGAGTATGGCAAAACTAGAAAGAGTAAATTAAAAAATGTTTATATTCAACAATAATTGGGGTGACATATTACTGAATATAAGTTAAATGAAAATAAATTTTGATGGCCTAGATATTTAAAATGAAGGGTAGAAAAATATATCATTTGACATATAAATAAAATTAATATTGGAGGATAAAGAAAAGGGTGGATATAAGGTAATATGAATAGAATTTTGATAGGAAACACTTGTAGATTGTGGGCTCCGAAAATTTGGCCCCGGCCTCCGCTCGCTTTTCTTATTCGGCGAGGGAGTTT
>NW_021444505.1:0-830 GCF_001605985.2 Dendrobium catenatum
GGAGAAACCTAAGCTAAGGAAGGACAAGATGAGAGTTTAAGAAGCATTTTGGGCGGATTCTGCATCAGACTCATCGGAGAAGGAACCAAAAGATGAGACATCGAAATAGTGCTTGATGACAGACAACAATCTTGATCAACAAGTGGTATGTGAACTTTCCTACGATCAACTCCTTGAAGTTTCTGAAAAGATTCATGCATCATATAGGAAATTAAAGAAAACACATGCTAGCTTGAAGTTAGAATCCTTGAATCTACAAAAAGAGCATGAAATTTTGACTAAAGACCATCAAACGATTGATTCAAATCATATGACTTTACTTGATGAATTTAATGAGTTAAATAAAAATCATTGTGAATTAGTTGAAAAGTATAATGCATTAAAAGTTTCACAAACATCACTTGAATCTGATTTTAAGAAGTCTAAAGAGATGGAGAAAAATTTGAGGATTGAAAATGAGGTCTTAAAGAGCACTAATTTGAAGATTCAAAATGAATTAGAAACATGTAAGAAAACTAGGATGATAAATACTTTTGATCAATTACCAAAACCTAGGAAGAGACATTATAACTCAAACCACTTAAGAAATCCTTTTCCTGGAGTTAGACACTTTTCATGTGGCAAGCTAGGACACATGTCACACACTTGCACATTCACTATAATGCACATTGGGTGTGGAGACCTAAGGTGCATGATCCACAGCATACCACATATGCATTGCTTTCTACTTTTCATAAGGAGGGACCCAAACCTGTTTGGGTTCCTATATTTAATATTTGATAATTTTGCAGGCGGGCTCTCACAAAAGGCCTCATGAGAGTATGTGGTAC
>NW_021444506.1:0-470 GCF_001605985.2 Dendrobium catenatum
ATCTTGATTCCTGTTATCAATAAAATATTCATTTCACCTTAAACTTTCAATCATAGATATTCATCATAATGGCTCTTTCAGTATGATTCAGATCTTAATTGGCTCTGATACCACTTTTGTCACGACCCGGCCCGGATGCTCGATCTACGAGGCGGGTACGGAAAGTCGGACGATAAAATTCATTAAACATAATACTACAACATTCATGATAAAGAGCCACTAAAACACAAAAATCTATATTATCTGTTGTCATTTGCACCTCGTCTTCTGTAAACATGCTATTCTCTTTCAGCCATTATTTCTTTAGGAACTTACCTGAAACATTTAAACTTGTGGTTTGAGTTTACTAAGTAAACTCAGTGGGTAACTATATAAATTTATATAAAAATATAATTTAACATATATTTTTTCCTTTCTTAATCTTGTTTATTTTAATTCATTAACTTAATACTTCTTCTTTGAATATTTTC
>NW_021444507.1:0-301 GCF_001605985.2 Dendrobium catenatum
TAATTAGGGAGTTATGAGAGAATTAGGGGTATCTTGAATTTGGGTTTTCTCTTTGAGATCTAGGGTTTGTTTTGGGCTCTTGGCGTTGCCGGAGATAGTGGAGAGTTTTTCCTTCCTCTCGAATTGAAGGAAAATTGTATCTTGCTTGTTGTTTGCACCTACTAGTGGAATACAAGTGTTTGCAATTGTTTTCCTACATTTTCTCTCACGTTTCTCTCAAAATTTCCATTGTTTGGGCTGATTTCCTGCTGTGGACAGCAGTTCTCTTTGTTTGATACTTGATTTGGGTTAGGTTTGCTTG
>NW_021444508.1:0-220 GCF_001605985.2 Dendrobium catenatum
AAAGTGGCCTCCGGATCCCTACCAAACAGCAAAAATCCGCAGCGAAACAGTGGAAAAAACAGCCCTCCACCGTCCGGATCTCGCTCTGATACCAATTTGATAGGAAATACTTGAGTTCGCAAGTAACCCTAAGGTAATACTTGAGTTCGCAAGCAATCCTAAGCCAATCGGAAGAGCAAACAGTAGGAAAACAGCAGAATTTCTGCTGTGGACAGCAGAA
>NW_021444509.1:0-369 GCF_001605985.2 Dendrobium catenatum
GGACCTTTTGAGTTCATTGCTAACTACCCAATAGGTAAATTCGTTTGCATTATACTAGCTAAAGTAACCATTACCAACCCTTGATTGCTCCATCAGAGTTTTCTCCAATCTACACCTTTACACTAGCTACACTAAGGAGAAAAATGAGTTATGCCCTTCAACATTATCCAAATAATCTACTTTGTTAAGCTCACAATTAGTGCATGGTAGTTAATAAATCTGTTGAGGCTAGAGAAATGATAATTTATCCTAGATGAAGATTAACAAGGATGTGTTTGATATAAGTTTTCAGATGTTTTGGAAAACATATTTAATAAATACATGCAATAGTTTGATCTTATAATTAAAATTTTTAAGATAATATGCTCC
>NW_021444510.1:0-334 GCF_001605985.2 Dendrobium catenatum
CGCGGCAACCTGAGATTGACCTGATTTTGATCCGATTTTGACCCGAAAAAGAGGAAATAGACCCATTTTTTACCCGAAAAAGAGGAGATAGACCCGTTTTGACCCGAAACTAGCATTTTTTTGTTGGAAACGGGTCATTTGGGTCGGGAAAACTAACCCGTTTTCAAAAACAGATCGGGTTTGGGTTGACCTGAATAATGCCGGGTCAGTTTCGGGTTTGACCCGAACCCGACCCGTGATCCGAAATTGACACCCCTACTTTTGACTGAAATTTTAAAGATATATCACATTTGCTAAAGAAAGTTAAAATCATAATAAACTTTCTTAAATTGAG
>NW_021444511.1:0-281 GCF_001605985.2 Dendrobium catenatum
ACCTAATTTATCTCATTTGCATATTTTTGGGTGCAAGTTGTTCATTCATAATAATGGAAAATCTGCCTTAGGAAAATTTGATCCAAAATCAGATAAAGGATTTTTTTTTTGAATACTCAAATGTTGGAAAATCTTATAAAATATTCAATATAAGAACTTTTGTAATTAAGGAGACCACATATATTATATTTGATGAATCTAGAATTTTGGAAGAGCAAAATGTTATAGAAGATGAGATTGAGACTAACTCCCAAAAGATTGATAAAATAAATTTGGAAGAA
>NW_021444512.1:0-378 GCF_001605985.2 Dendrobium catenatum
TGCCACCTCACCTGTATCCTTCTTCTCTTGGAAAGCATCTTTAGGAGTTTATGTTTATGATTGTGTAAGCGTCGTTTGTACGAGTCAAAGTTTGTAAGAGTCTTTGTTTGTAAGTCGTTTAATTTTAAGAGTTGTAAGTCTTTCATTTTATATAAGTAAAGTTTGTTTTGTCTAATTAGTCTAATTTTTGTGAGTTTTGTAATCTTTTATTCTCTAGAAAGATTTCTTTTTTTGTGATCAAAAATTTGGGTCCCTCTCCCAAATTTTTGATTGCATCAATTTGGTATCAGAGCAAGTTCTTTGCTTGGGTAGTCTTTTTTTTTTAAGTCATTTTGTGTGTATTTGCTTTGCGTCCTATGGCTAATAATCAAGGGGATT
>NW_021444513.1:0-204 GCF_001605985.2 Dendrobium catenatum
AATTATATATATATACGTATGAAATAAAAAAGTTACGATAAAAGTTTCCAATTATTTCATACGATTATATATAAAGGCGTATGAAAGTTTCCAATTATTAGCTTTGATTACCATCTTCGATATAGTAAACAATCCTATGTTTATGAAACAAAGCTTTAATTAATTCAGATGTTGGATGTTTGTTAAGGATTATTAAGTTATTGT
>NW_021444514.1:0-326 GCF_001605985.2 Dendrobium catenatum
TTTGGTATCTTTGGAAAACATTAATGGTTGATTGATATGATCTCATCGTCCGGGATGACTTATGATCGGCCAGGACGATTGCCTGGACGATTGACTTCAGCCAACACCAAATCAGGGCGATGATCAGGATGATTAAAATCGGTTTTAAGCTAATCGGTCGGGACTATCGTGAGATCGGCCAGGATGATATAACCAATTTTCTTCTAATCATCCCAAATCGTCCCAGACCGTTGAGCTGAATTTGAACTAATCAGTCAAGACGATATGCCTATAGTCCTGGACGATAATTTCGACAACTTGCATTAATGAGCTCATTTTGAGAGCTT
>NW_021444515.1:0-390 GCF_001605985.2 Dendrobium catenatum
GTCTTATCCACTCAACCGCTGCATTCAATCGTCTCGACGTTTGAGAAAAAAAATTTCATCCTGGACGATTGTCAGATCGTACAGACGATCTAATTAAAAACTGCTCTCAAAACGGTTAAAATGCACGCAAACCAATTTATCTCACATCGTCCAGTACGAAACAAAAGTCATCCTGGACGATTTCCTCCAATTTTTGAATTTTGAATTTTAATTTAAGAAAATCAAACTAAACATTTAAAACACAGAAAACATAAAACAAAAATTTACACTCAAAAATAAATTCATTCAAAAGACACAAAAAATTCACAAAATCAAAAACAAAATAAAAAACATAAATATCAATGTTGCAAAGATATTTTGTTTAAGCATTTAAATCAATAACACCTAGCC
>NW_021444516.1:0-304 GCF_001605985.2 Dendrobium catenatum
CTGGACCACCACTTGAGTGTCTGAACTCCGTCAGACCACCACTTGAGGCCCTAAGCTCTGCCGGACCACCCCCTGAGGCTCGGAGTTTTGCCGGACCACCACCTGACGCCCTAACATCTGCCGGACCACCACCTGAGGCCCAAAATTCTCCCAAACCACCAAGTGATGTCGGACTAGCTTCCTTGTTAGTTACTAGATTTCAACTTTACAATCGACATTTGTAATCTGATCGCCCTCAAGGACGAGTCAGCCCGCTGTAACCTACTCGAATTCCAGTTGAATCATTTTCTACTGGGCTAGGCCC
>NW_021444517.1:0-211 GCF_001605985.2 Dendrobium catenatum
TTAACTACAATCTCTAAAATTAATCCTGAACTACTAACATTTAAACTTGAATTAAAATCCTTCTTTTGCCTCCTAACAAATCAAATGAAAGCAACTATAATTAAATTATCCTATATAGGACCTACCTAAAACTACACACGGTTACACATACTTTAGACTTGTTTGATTAGAATAAGACTTTTAGCTCTAGGTCAGGCTTACATTTTCTCTT
>NW_021444518.1:0-240 GCF_001605985.2 Dendrobium catenatum
CGATCATGGTTACCCTTAGCTCAGACATTTTCTTAGGTTAGAATTGTCTTTGAAATCAATTACCTAACTTAAAGAATTAATTGGGTATGAGAAAAAGAATCCATCCATCACTTGGTTTAAGAAAAACTATCTTTATAAAATAATGAACCAAAGTAAATATGTCACTATCGCAAAACAATCGAAATCAAGCCTTTAAGAACCAAAACTTCTAAGTTCTAAAAGATTTAAAAAGAAAGAATA
>NW_021444519.1:0-205 GCF_001605985.2 Dendrobium catenatum
GTGAGATTTTGACCATCCATAGTGACCATGGGGGAGAATTTAAAAATGAGAGATTTATAGACTTTTGTGAGGATAAGGGGATTAGTCATAACTGCTCAGCTCCTAGGACCCTTCAATATAATGGGGTAGCTGAAAGGAAGAACCAGACCTTAGTGGAAGCAGCTTGACTCATGCTTGTGAGTATAGACTTCCAAAAAACTTTTGG
>NW_021444520.1:0-263 GCF_001605985.2 Dendrobium catenatum
ATGTAGTATAGTATATAGTATAGTGTAGTTATATAGTATAAAGTTGTAGTAGTATAGTGTAGTATATATAGTAATAGTATAGTGTTATATATATAGTATTAAGTAGTTATATAGTATAGTGTTGTTATAATGTATTGTAGTACATATAGTATAGTGTATTTATATAATATTAAGTAGTAGTAGTATAATGTAGTATATATAGTATATTATAGGTATATAATATATAGTAGTAGTATATAGTGTAGTATGTTTAGTATTGTGTA
>NW_021444521.1:0-219 GCF_001605985.2 Dendrobium catenatum
AACAGCCACCGGAACTTCGTATCTTCCAATTATTTGGAGCCATCTCTCCAACTCCGGACAATCACTCGTCTCTTCAACTCCGACCAACTCTCCGTTGATCACAACCGCCGACATCTATCTTTCAGTGGCATCACTGGGCTTGCTAACATTCGTCCTCCACTAACCCTACTTCCAAAGAGCGATCGAGATGGAAACTCTAAGGTGAAAGTTCTAATTGTT
>NW_021444522.1:0-864 GCF_001605985.2 Dendrobium catenatum
GCTACTGTATCATAGTTTAGGATATACAATAATAATTCCTTTCAGTATTTTACTCTCTGTTCTTTGTCTTCTTCCTTAAGCATCATCGCTTTCTACAAGTAGTTATCATTTTATAAACCTAAAAGAGCTTATTTAAATAATGAGATGTGCTGCCCTTTTAGGTTTTTCGTGACAACTTTTGTAATGTTTTTCGAAGCATTTTTTAGTAGAAATTTTTGTACTAAAAAGATGTTTCATAAAACATTATAAAAGTTGTCCCAAATAAAGCATTTTGTAATATGTTAGCTGAGTAATATAAGTTGATCGCTACTCATCAGTTATCCATCA
This sequence comes from Dendrobium catenatum, assembly GCF_001605985.2. NCBI lineage: Eukaryota > Viridiplantae > Streptophyta > Magnoliopsida > Asparagales > Orchidaceae > Dendrobium > Dendrobium catenatum. The sequence goes on from NW_021444522.1 coordinate 328, forward strand.
AGTACACTACTGACTTCAAAGAACCAAGTTCCCCAAATTCTTCGCCGAGTACATCTAATGAGTATTGTGAGTGAAATATTGCTTCTAACGAGGCCTTCCAAGGTTGACTTATCTTATTTGATTGATTGGTTGACAATATATTTGAGTGACTTTATCATAAATGATTTCTATGATGATTTTGAAAAATCTAATAAAGACGCAGCTCACCTTGACCTGTTGTTGGGAGCTTAGGCTATCAACTAAGAAGTCTTGAGTTCGAGTTTTGTGTACACGTTGTGTGTGTGAACTTGTCTTAATTAGCCTAACTGTCCCAAAAAAAAGCCAGTAAAGATGACTTGAGTTTAATCTTATTTAAGATGATTCAATCGTCTCGACTCGTGGTTCCATCAATTTAGTTCAGTCTTCACTTGATTCACACTGCCTAGATGAACGTAAATGTATATTATTAAAATTATTAAAGTTATTTTATTTAAAATATTTGACAAAAAATTAACATTTTTTTGTGATATTAGAATTTTCTCATTTTATAATGCATAG
>NW_021444523.1:0-251 GCF_001605985.2 Dendrobium catenatum
AGTTGCTGTGCCGTTTGGGGTTTCACTGTGCTGGAACTGTGGCCACCTCTTGGAGATTTGAGGTGTCGTTTGGAATTTCTATACCTGTGCTGGAACCGTGGCCTTTTTTCCTTGAGACTTGCTATGCTATTTGGAATTCCGGTGCTGGATATTTATGGCTGTTTAGTTCCCCTCTTTTGCCTATATATATATGAGATGTTTTGAGAAGGAATATAGGTGAAAAATGTTATTTTTGGAGTAAGAAAACCTGA
>NW_021444524.1:0-275 GCF_001605985.2 Dendrobium catenatum
TCTGATTTGGCCGGTACGTAGTTGTCCCAGTTTCTATTGCTGATTATTTTTCTAATTTGTTTGATATATATATTTAAATTTTTATGGCCAATCTAGCCTTTAATTTAAAAGTAATTATTCGCTTATTTTAATTTTGAGCAAAATAATAAAATTAATGCGATCAGTTAGCTTCGAAATATGAATGTATCGTTTTAATAGTGCATAAAGCTATTTAATTATCTCTAAAAAAGGCCATTTTTATTAAAAAAATATTTTTTTTTTGTGAATTATCTCTA
>NW_021444525.1:0-1305 GCF_001605985.2 Dendrobium catenatum
ATCGGAAGAGCAAATGGAAAGTGGAGAATTGTCAACCATTTCACCAACAAATCTTCCAACTTGTTCTCAAGTAACAAAAAATCCTCAAACATGCGATGACAAGCAAGAACTAAGACAACCAAAAATGCAAAGTCTACGAAATCGATATGACTCGACAAGCGAGGCACACATCGTCTGTCTTCTCATGGATTGTGAGAATATAAGTTTTGAAGAAGTGGTGAAAAATGAAAAATGGCAAGCAACAATGGATGAGGATATCAAGTCGATCAAATGAAACAAAACAAGGGAGTTCGCAAACCTACCAAAAGGAAGTCGACCAATTGGAGTAAAGTGGGTGTTCAAGAAGAAGATGAATGTTCAAGGCGAGATTGATAGATACAAGGCACGACTAGTAGCAAAGGGCTATATACAGAAAGGCGGGGACAGACTATAATGAGGCCTTTTCCCCTGTTATAAGAATGGAGACAATTCAACTTCTCATCTCTCAGGCGGCATGGTTTGAATGACCAATATATTAAATGGACGTGAAGTCAACATTTTTAAATGGAGTATTATAAGATAAATTTATCTTGAACAACCATCTGGTTACAAGAAAGTAAGAGAGAAACAAAAAGTGTTGAAATTAAAAAAGGTGCTTTATGGATTAAAAAAAGCACCTCGAGCATGGAATACTCGTATTGATATGTATTTCAATAAAAATGGGTTCATTCAATGCCCAAATGAACATGCACTGTATGTGAAGAAGAAAGGAGATAACTTGTTGTTTCTCGCTCTTTATGTTGATGACCTTATTTTCATTGGGAATAATGGCGAGATGATTAAAGAATTCAAAAGTGAGATGGAACAAGAATTCAAGATGATAGATATGAGCTTGATGAAGTACTTTCTTGGTCTGGAAATTAGACAAGGAATTTCAAAAAAATTTTCTCACAAGAATCATACTCAAGAGACATCCTAAAGAAGAACATAAACTCTCAAGATTTAATGGTGGAGATCGAGTTGACGCAACAAAATATCGAAGGTTGGTGGGAATTCAGCATTATCTCATATGCACAAGGCTAGACATGTCCTATAGCGTTGAAGTGGTAAGTCGGTTCATGGAAGAGCCAATCTATACGCATTGGAAGGCGCTAAAAAAAGTATGCAATATATCAGAGGAACATAATCAGTTGGGTTATTTTATTCGAAGACAGAAATATAGATTGGTTGGTTACTCCGATAGCGATTGGTGCGGAGACATAGATGATCGAAAGAGTACATCGGGGTTTTTTTTTGTATGGGAGAAACGTCATTTACATGAAACTT